>NC_069724.1:25089020-25109020 GCF_027358585.1 Pangasianodon hypophthalmus
TCCACAACAACGTTCAAAATATTTACACGTCCACAACAACGTTCAAAATATTTACACGTCTACAACAACGTTCAAAATATTTACACGTCTACAACAACGCTCAAAATATTTACACGTCCACAACAACGCTCAAAATATTTACACGTCTACAACAACGCTCAAAATATTTACACGTCCACAACAAAGCTCAAAATATTTACACGTCTACAATAACACTCAAAAATCCACGCTTGGCATTGTTCCACATCATCATCTCACATTTTCTTTCAGGACTTACCGTACAGGAAGTGCGCTAACTTCTCTAGTTTAATTGTGCTGGATCTTAGCAAGACAAGATCATAAAATATTTAAAATATAATATTCTTTCAGATGGTCTCAGTTTTGTGGTAAAGGATAAAGTTTTATGCTGCTCTGCCTTTTAACTAAAAGACTTTCACTTCATTTCAGTACAAAAAATGACCTCAAGCAAAAATATCTTCAATAGGTTTAATAATCTTAAACTGTATTTGGTTTAATGTAATCTTTTAATAGGAAATACTAAATAAATTGGACTATATCCAAGATATTTTCACTTGATGTCATGTTTTTGCAGTGTATTAAACATGGCGCACCTCAAGGCTCTATGTTAGGCCCGATTTTATTTATTTATTTATCTTTTTAAATGGTAGAAATTTGTTGTTTTATTGTCTCATTGTTCTCATAATGTTTAGCTCAGTTGCTCAGAAACATGAACGACAGACTCAGAAATGTTCACAGAAAAAGTTTTAAACATTTGATATTGCAAAATATCTTAAGAAGCAGCGTGGGGCAGTGAGACAACTTTTTCGCTAAGTAATCGACTCTACAGGAATGTTAGGAAACCATTCTCCAGGTTTAAAGCTCCTAGAGGGAAAGTTAGAGCGTCTCGGATCTTAGAGCTGTTAGCAATACACCAGCAGGTTCTAGTCATTTGTAGAGAAAAGATTCTCTAAGTGGACTGTAGGGAGCCATAACCGTAAAAATAATGAACCTGTCGGACGTGGTGTGTTAGTCCGGTGTGAAATTTAACGACCGCATCGTCCAGTCACCTCGATTTTATTCTCCAGCCCTGATCTTTCAGCGACCAGCCAGTTCAGATCAGCGTGAAAGCAACTCTATTGATCCTTCTTTCTGAAACTTCTCTCATTTCTCTTTATCGGTCTAATCGACGTTCTGTCATGAGTGCTTTCTTGTTAGCGTCCTGTTTTTTCCCCTCAGTTCTGCTCCAGCTCCGGCTCTGAACACGTATCACCCGTCATTAGCCGTGTTATCTCGTTAGCGTGTGTACGTGCTTCTTCATTTGTAGAGAAATCTAAGCCATGTTTTTGTTTTTCCCTTGTTTTTCTTCTCGTTTATATATTTTGCTAATCAGAACCCATTTGTCTTCTTTTCCCTGAAGTTTTTACGTGAATTACTGAGTGATGTATTGTTTGATCATTTCTCAGACTAAATGAAAATGAATCTTCTTGAAGCACAGACAGTAGAATAACGCTTGCTATATTTGTCAACGTCGTGCCAATTATTATTAACAATTATTTAAATAGATTTTTATAAAATACATTGCACAGTAATGTTAGTTATTTAGAAAAGTCAGATTTCATGGAACAATTGCAGCCGTAGTTACGCAAAGAAGAGCAATCATGTCAAAATATCACAAACTGTCTGAGAAAAAAACTGCAGTTGTTTGGAATCCAGAAGAGTCGACTCTTTTTGGTGAGTCGAGTCAAACGATCTGACTCACTAAAGAGAGCTGAAATTCCCAACATTAACTTTTCCAAAACTTCCCCATCCACAGCGAAACGTAAAAACGATGTTTGCATGAACACCTGATGTCTGATGATCCGCAGTTAGTTCAGTTCGGAATATTAAGGAGTTTTTTGTCCCGTTTGGCTGAGATGAATGGAGTGGTGTTCCTCAGGGCTCCATCCTCAGGACTTTCATGTTTATCCTCCTGCTGCGTTTTTACCACAATCATGAGGAAATGTAAACAAACAAACAAACAAACAAACAAACATTAATAAATGTTACCTTTAATACAGCATATCGGTTTAGATCCTCTTAATATCATCCATTTTTTAAATCTTTTTTTCTTCTTGTGATGACGTCAAACCTTCAGGGGTCCAAACCTCCGAATCAATTTCACCCTCTCTCTCTCTCTCTCTCTCTCTCTCTCTCTCTCTCTCTCTCTCTCTCCATCTGTCTGTATTTCTGTCTCTCTCTGTCTCTCTCTCTCTCTCTCTCTCTCTCTCTCTCCATCTGTCTGTATTTCTGTCTCTCTCTGTTCCTCTCTCTCTGTTTCTCTCTCTCTCTCCTTGTCTCTCTCTCTCTCTCTCTCTCTCTCTCTCTCTCTCCATCTGTCTGTATTTCTGTCTCTCTCTGTCTCTCTCTCTCTGTTTCTCTCTCTCTCTCCTTGTCTCTCTCTCTCACTCACTCTGTCTCTCTCTCTCTCTCTCTCTCTCTCTATCTATCTGTCTGTATTTCTGTCTCTCTGTCTGTCTCTCTGTATTTCTGTCTCTCTCTGTCTATCTCTCTCTCTCTCTCACTCACTCTGTCTCTCTCTTTCTCTCTATCTGTCTGTATTTATCTCTCTCTCTCGCTCTCTCTGTTTTCAGTTGTCATGTGCTTTATTGGCGTGACAAATAATTGTACATTTGTATTGCCAAATACAAGAGAGAAATAAAATAAAAAGACAAAATAAAATAAAATATTAATAGATTAAAATAAACAAAACATTAGTGCAAACAATGTACATCAATTAAAGACAATATAAAGGCACTATATACAGAATAATTGAAAAAAGAAGAATAAAATGAGTAAAATTACAGGATAAAAGTTTATTTACTAATAAAGATAATAAGAATGTAAAACAGTGATAATAAAGAAGAGCGATCAGATCAGTCAGGAGAGACACGAGGCCGAGGCAGATCACTCGCTGTTCCTAATATTGTGGCAGGAGAGACGTGTTGTGCTGCTGATACACAGCAGTCTTTATCTTCTCCAGGAGGAGGAGAGTTTCTCACTGTCTGAGATCATCACAGGTTTGCTGTGTGTTTAATTTTGGGGTAGAGTTTCTCTCAGATGTGTGTATTTTGTGTGTGCTCTGTTAGGAAGTGCAGCTCTGTCTGAGGTGTGTGTGTGTGTGTGTGTGTGTGTGTATTTTGTGTGTGTACTGTTAGGAAGTGCAGCTCTGTCTGAGGTGTGTGTGTGTGTGTTTTGTGTGTGCTCTGTTAGGAAGTGCAGCTCTGTCTGAGGTGTGTGTGTGTGTGTGTGTGTGTATTTTCTGCTCTGTCTCAGTTGTGTTTTGGGTGCAGTGAGGACACGACCTTGCTTCCTGTGTTCTCCTGTGTCTCTCTGTTTCTAGCGCTAGCTCGTCCACTGAGTCTGTACCTCATCAAGGTGCTCCTGAGTGTTTTATCTGTTACTGTGTGCTGATAGTCTGCCACGGTGTTCTGGCTTTTAAGGGCCAAATAGCATCGCATTTAACTCTGTTGTTGTGTTTGGGTTTCCTCTCTCTCTCTCTCTCTCTCTCTGTCTGTATTTCTGTCTCTCTCTCTCTCTCTGTGTCCCTTTCTCCCTCTCTTTCTCTCTCTCTCTCTCTCTCTCTCAGTTCAGTTCATCAGTGCTTTATTGGCCTGAATGTTATAAATTATATTGTTGCCAAAGCAAATATTGCAGGTAGATTAAACCAAAATTTATACAAATAACACACACATAGATATTTAAACATTACAAACATCATAAACAGGAACATAAAAAAAATACATAAAAAAACAACAACAACAAAAACCTGACAGGTGAGTGTGTGAACATGGTGTCTCTCTCTCTTTCTGTTTCTCTCTATCTGTCTATATTTCTGTCTCTCTCTCCCTCTCCCTCTCTGTCTCTCCCTCTCTTTTGATCTCTGTCTCTCTCTCTCTCTCTCCCTCTCTCTGTGTCTCTCTATCTGTCTATATGTCTCTTTCTCCCTCTCTTTCTCTCTCTCCCTGTCTCTCTCTCTTTCTCTCCTTGTCTCTCTCCTTCCCTGTCTCTCTCTCTCTCTCTCTCTCTCTCTCTCCTTGTCTCTCTCCTTCCCTGTCTCTCTCTCTCTCTCTCCTTCTCTCTCTCTCTCTCTCTCTCTCTCTCTCTCTCAGTAGGATTATTCCTCGTCTCTGCAGGTTTGTTCCCGGAGCTCCAGATGGCCCGTCTGTCATCGCCGCTCTCCTAAACAGCAGGAAAAGAATAAAATATTCACCTGTTCACGTTTGGTTCGTTGCGACTCTGACAGAAACGGAAACGCTCCTGTCGCACTCGCAGCTTTTATAATTCACCTCATTCTCTAAAGCACTTTCTCAGAATCAGCGGTTTGGACGTAGGCGTTATTGTGGTTATTGTGTTGGAGAGGAACATCGACGTCACCGACATGATTCACACCACAGGAGGACAAAATAATCTTCAGTAATCAACTTCACCGAGTCTCAGTTTATTTATTTACAACATTTTATTTCCAATAAGATCACAAAGTGATTTATAGAGAATAAACGACAAGTGATAGTAACAATGCATTTACATTCAATCATTAATAATGAAATAAATTAATCAACTTAATAATAATAATTTCATTATTTATTTTTCGTTTAGTAAATTTATAAAGCATAATAAATTAAAATAGATATAATAAAGGAGAAATAATTAAAACACCTGTAAAGCAGTTCATAGCTATAAAAATAAACTAATGCTACAATTTTTGAAGAATGATGAAGGAGTCATTATAAAATATTTTAAAATATATTAAATTTTTTTCTTAAAGAAAGAGATCAAGAGGCAGTCTTGGTGAGACTTTAATTTTATGTTTAATATAATTTAATAAACAGGTTTTATAGATTTATAAACAGGTAATGCATAGCGTACTCGCTGAACATTTATTTATGAAATAATCATTAATTTACTGTCTAATAAATAATGTCTTAATAAATAATTAAATGTTTTAACCTGACACCTAACCTTCAATACATTCTATAAAAATTTATATTCATCATTAATTAATCATTATTATAGAATTCCTATAAAATTCCTAAACTATGTATTACTTACACATAAATGAAATAAAATAAAATCTTAAATTAAAGTGTTAAATTATATTAACAACAAATAAATAAAGAAATAAAGAAACAACACACTGTATGTACATATACATAAGGCAGATAAATGTACAGTATATTGTCTTATTTTCTAAACAAAAAAACAAAAACAAACAACAAAGAAGTATTAAAAAAAAATTTTTTTTTTCAACCCAGACACCAAAATTCTAAAATTTATTTATTTGAAAAAATGATTCCACAAACTGTAATGGCTAAGCTAGCAGATTTTTCTTTTTCCATTTCCTCTCTCTCTCTCTCTCTCTCTCTCTCTCATTTCCTCTCTCTCTCTCTCTCTCTCATTTCCTCTCTCTCTCTCTCTCTCTCTCTCTCTCACACACACACACTCTCTCTCTCATTTCCTCTCTCTCTCTCTCTCTCTCTCTTTCTCTCTCACACTCTCTCTCTCTCTCTCTCTCTCTCTCTGTACTTTTCTAACCTCCACTCTGTGTCATATTTTCTCCCTTAATAACACCTACGTGTTTTTGCGAGGAGGACTTATGCAACTGAACTTACGTAACATCATTAAGTCGTTTTCTCGGTGTGTTTGTGCCGTCAGAGTGCCAGCAGTGTTTCCCCGACTGCAGACCAGAGCCAAGACGTTTATTATTTTTTAATATCTCACACAAACAAACATGTAAACAGACAAACCAACAAACACAGAAATAAATAAATAAATAAACAGAATAATCACACAGTGTTCATTAATTAATCTCAGAGGAGAGCTGCGGTTTCTGCCAGCGTCTTCAACACCTCCTTCTGTCCTGGAAAACTTCACACAACTCCTGATCATGTGTCCGAGTTCGACTCTGAAAATCCTTCACTATCGTTCTCTCACTATTTACCTTTTAAACTGAACACATGCAGCTACTACTGTACAGTGGTGATGATTTGAATGAGTCACTAAGGTGAATGAATCAGAATCAGCCACTGAGTCATTCCTTTCATTCAAAACTGAAGCGTGGAAGCTGAAGCACTCCATTTTCACACACATCCAGAACCGACTCCACGATTCTCAAACACAAAGTTTTTGTTTGCACTACGTCTGTGTCTGTCATTGTTTTTTTTTTTAAACATTCATGAACTATGTGAGTCATATTTGCAATTGAACCTGATTCAGTCAGTGAATCATTTTGGTCAAGACCGAGATTCACTCATCTTGCCTTCACTGAGTCACTGTTTGAGTCACTGAATCATTTTGGTCAAGACTGAGATTCGCTCCACTCTTGTTCAGGAAATTTGTGAATTTGGCTTATTTGGTTTATTATTTTTAAAATGTATTCAAAACTAATGTTTTGTTTATTTACTTTGTTGGAACACACACACACACACACACACACACAAAGATGATAACACTGAGAAAAGGGAAACAGAGAAGATGAGATGGGAAAAGATGGACAAGGCAATAACTCTTGAGAGAGACAGACAGAATGAGAGAGAGAGAGAGAGAGAGAGTGACACAGAGAGAGAGAGAGAGAGAGAGAGAGAGAGCGAGTAAGAAAGAAAGAGATAGAGACAGACAGAGAGTGAGAGAGAGACAGAGAGAGAGTAAGAGAAAAAGAGATAGAGAGACTGAGAGAGAGAGAGAGAAAAAGACAGACAGACAGACAATGTGAGAGAGAGAGAGAGAGAGAGAGAGAGACAATGTGAGAGAGACAGACAGAGTGAGAGAGAGAGAGAGAGAGACAGACAGAGAGAGATAGAGAGAGAGATAGAGACAGACAGAGAGAGAGAGAGAGAGAGAGTTGTCCCTCAGCATGGAGTCATCTGTCATTCAGACTTCTGCATCTTGATTTCATCAGTTTTCTTCCTGATCAGACGCTGTGACACACACACAGGCGACTGATTGCTGAAATCACACAGCACAATAGCATTAGCCTTTCTGCTTCTGAATACTTCACACACACACACACACACACACACACACACCTCTGATACTTTACTGATGTGATGTGTGACTGACCCTGGCCGGTGTCCCAAATTTTTATTTTTGATTTTAAAGACCTTTTGAAGAATCAGTATAAAGAGTAAAGATGACTTCAGAGACCACACACATTTGATGTACATTTTGCATCTAAAACATTAAATACGAGCAGAAAATAGAAATTCACATGCTGTATCCCTTTTATAACACAAATCAGCATAAACAACTCATTCGACTCACTCAGTGAATCATTAACCATTAGCTGTTGTTCAATTAAAAGAACTGAAAACCTTCCAGTGAATCGAATCCAAGATTCACTGCGATGGTGGTTAATAAATTGTGAATAAAACGTCATCATTCACTCACTAGATTGTTTAGCAAATCAGCGTTTGAGTCAGTGAATCATTTTTCTCAAGACAAAGATTCGCTCCTCTTTCCTTTAACGAGTCAGTGAATCATTTTTCTCAGGACAAAGATACGCTTCTCTTTCCTTCAATGAGTCAGTGAATATGGGTTATTTGATTTATTATTTTAAAAAGAAGTTAATATTGAATGTTGTGTTAGTTACTTGGTTATTGTTAATGATGATGTATTTATTGAGCGTCTCCTGAAACCTTCCAGTAAATTTGCCAAATTCAAGATCCATCGTGACGGTTGTTGATGAATCGACGAGTCGAACATCATCAATTGACTAACTGAATCTGAATCAGTTCTGTGAATCAGTTTCTGTCAATTCTGACATGAAATCCACTAAAACACAATCTCAGGAGCTGATAGACTCATAAACCATGGTGACATTCAGCTAGTACGAGAGTGTGATTAGCCCATCTGTCGCGCTGCACAAAGTATTGGCACCCCCTCTCTACCGCAGTAATATGAAGAGGAGCTCCCAATCCCAGTGCACACCTCTAGTCTCACACTTTTGTGCAGTATAATAGATGAAGTTTAAACGTGGTCAGAAGAGGGAGTTTCTCTCTCTCCATAATGTTATTTCATATATCATTTATCTGAGCACTCCATGATCTCCTGCAACCTGCAGTTATGACATTAAAACTTTACTCAGTGTGTCAACACGAGTCTCTTCTTCTGTCTGAGTGAAGTCAAATCAAGTCAAGGCCACTTTAATATCATTCGATCCATCTGCACATGTACACAGCAATGATATATCAGGTGTCCTGGATGATTCAGTATTCCACAATACACACCAAACTTCTTCCTGCAAACTCTTCAGCAGCACACACTTTTCCCCGTCTTTATCTATAACATATATAAAGAGGTGACGGTCTGCGGTATGATCTGAGGCCCATTCTATGGCCTTTTCTTATTAAATCATTCAAATGAAACACATCTTAGGCTCTTTCCCGTCCCTCTAGAACCCTGAGTGTTAGAACATCGCAGGCTGAGTTGATTTCCACGGTTTTATCTGCTGCGAAGCTTCAGTGATGTTCTGCGAGCGAGAAGCAGCCGATCGGAGCGTGTAAGTCTTTATCACCAGGCTGAAATTGAATTCCTTTCAGGCCTTTTGAGTTTGACTTCACGTTTCTTGGCAGAATACGAATGGATGATTCGGAGAGAGAGAGAGAGAGAAACAGAAAGTTCTACACACACACACACACACACAGCTTTTCAGATACGTTTATGTCTGTAGCTGGCACGATTCAGTCGAGCGAACACTGTAATATGACACAGAAAGTTTTGAGATGAGGGGCATGTCCATGCCTTTAAGGCATGGGGGGGAAAGGAGTGGCAGGGTGTACAGCATAGTATACATCATAGTGTACATCAAGGAACATCAGGGAACATCGAGGAACAATGAGGAACAAATCACATACTCTGTACTTTCAGAATATCTGATTTATTCCTTAATGTATAATCAAAACACACTTTAATGATGATTAACGCCAACACACAGGTTCACCCTGGCCACGCCCCGATCATTATTCCAGCTCCTCCCTAGCCACGCCCCGATCATTATTCCAGCTCCTCCCTAGCCACGCCCCGATCATTATTCCAGCTCCTCCCTAGCCACGCCCCGATCATTATTCCAGCTCCTCCCTGGTCACGCCCCGATCATTATTCCAGCTCCTCCCTAGCCACGCCCCGATCATTATTCCAGCTCCTCCCTGGCCACGCCCCGATCATTATTCCAGCTCCTCCCTGGTCACGCCCCGATCATTATTCCAGCTCCTCCCTAGCCACGCCCCGATCATTATTCCAGCTCCTCCCTAGCCACGCCCCGATCATTATTCCAGCTCCTCCCTAGCCACGCCCCGATCATTATTCCAGCTCCTCCCTGGTCACGCCCCGATCATTATTCCAGCTCCTCCCTAGCCACGCCCTAATCATTATTCCAGCTCCTCCCTAGCCACGCAATGATCATTATTCCAGCTCCTCCCTAGCCACGCCCTAATCATTATTCCAGCTCCTCCCTAGCCACGCAATGACCATTATTCCAGCTCCTCCCTAGCCACGCCCCGATCATTATTCCAGCTCCTCCCTGGTCACGCCCCGATCATTATTCCAGCTCCTCCCTAGCCACGCCCTAATCATTATTCCAGCTCCTCCCTAGCCACGCAATGACCATTATTCCAGCTCCTCCCTAGCCACGCCCTAATCATTATTCCAGCTCCTCCCTAGCCACGCCCTAATCATTACTACTGAGAGTCCTTACTTAACATAAGACACTTTTTTCATATCAGCACAAAATCTACTCCAGCCAGCATCTTTTCTGTAAACGAGTAATGTTCTCTTCTCTAGCAATTGTTGCTTATGACGCAGTGTCAGTGTTCAGCTCCTCTAACCACACACACAGGAATGAATTCTAATGAGGGAGAGAGAGAGAGAGAGAGAGAGAGAGAGGGAGAGAGAGATTTCCTTTCCATTATTCATCAGCTGATCTGAATGCAGCAGCTCCAGCAGGGGGAGGTGTTGCAGTGGCTGATTGGCACAGAAACGTCAGCAAAAAGACAGAAAGACACAGAGAGTGAGAGAGAGAGAGAGAGAGAAAGAGAGAGAGAGAGAGAGAGAGATGTTGTGTGTGACGTTTTTTGGATTTCATGCTGAGACATGACTGAAGAGCTGCTTTATCAATTCTGCTATTTATTTGTTTATTTATTTATTTAATAAAATCAGAGTTTAATCTTCACTCGTGTGTAATTATTGTCATTCTGTGTCAAGGCTGTTGTAATTGTGTCACTACTGACCCATCAAAATAACTGTCCATGTTTACTTTCCTTATATGGTCATAGTTTCCTGTCACTATAACTCATGCCAGTGGAGGTGTGTCACTGAGTCCATATATGGAAATATTCAAATAAGAAGAAGGAGGTCACTGGGATCTGGGATTCAATAAAATTCAAAACGTCATGTGTATTTATGCATTTTTTCATCCAGGATGCTAACATGAGCTAAAAATAAATAAATAAATAAATAAATGAAAGATGAAATGAAGAAAAGGGGAATAAGATGAAAGGAAAATGAAAGAGTGAATGAAATGATACAGAAGTAAGAAAGACGAAGTACAAAGAAAGAAAGAAAGAAAAGGAAAAAAGATTGAAAGATATATATAAATCGAAAGATAAGAAGAAAGAACTGGGAGAAAGAATGTGATGATATTGTGATATGAATATTGTTTCCTGGTGGTCTAAAAGTAAGTGCATTTCATCACACACACACACACACACACACACCACAAATTTCCATCTCACACTCAAACACACTCCAGAGAAGACATTAAACTATTTCAGTGTAAACTGCTGAGGAAACACCACACACACACACACACACACACACACACACTGCTGATTAACTTTAATGTACATTTGATCGGCTCATAGATAATGCAATAACACAGCGATCTAAAAGTTAATATACAGCGGCATGACAAACGACCTGACGAACAGAAATGTATTACTCTGTGTGTGTGTGTGTGTGTGTGTCTGTGTCTCTGTGTGTGTGTGTGTGTGTGTTTTCATGGTTCTCCTGAGAAGAGCTAGAAAATCTCAATTTAAAAGGTATGGACACACAAGAGAAAGAAAGAAAGAAAGAAAGAAAGAAGGGTGACAATTGACACAGAAATGTATTACTTTGTGTGTGTGTGTGTGTGTGTGTGTGTCTGTGTGTGTGTGTGTGTGTGTGTGTCTGTGTCTCTGTGTGTGTGTGTGTGTGTGTGTGTGTGTCTGTGTGTGTGTGTGTGTGTCTCTGTGTGTGTGTGTCGTGACAGTTCCTCTGAGAACTGATTCACATTTTCTAAAACCTTCACACTCAACTGCAGGCAAATCAAAAATCTTTAAAATCAAATTGGCAGAAAATGAATCCTGAGTAGAGCGTTCCCTGGCTGTGACGGATCCGCTCCGGCTCCATGTTCCTGTCAGAGTTCTGTAACGTTCCTGTCGCGGTTCTGTAACGTTCCTGTCAGAGTTCTGTAACGTTCCTGTCGCAGTTCTGTAACGTTCCTGTCGCGGTTCTGTAACGTTCCTGTTGTGGTTCTGTAACGTTCCTGTCGGGGTTCTGTAACGTTCCTGTCAGAGTTCTGTAACGTTCCTCATGTGGTTCTGTAACGTTCCTGTCGTGGTTCTGTAACGATCCTGTTGTGGTTCTGTAACGTTCCTGTCAGAGTTCTGTAACGTTCCTCATGTGGTTCT
The DNA here is from genome assembly GCF_027358585.1 of Pangasianodon hypophthalmus. NCBI lineage: Eukaryota > Metazoa > Chordata > Actinopteri > Siluriformes > Pangasiidae > Pangasianodon > Pangasianodon hypophthalmus. The sequence continues at coordinate 25,100,720 of NC_069724.1, forward strand.
GTAACGTTCCGGTCGCGGTTCTGTAATGTTCCTGTCAGAGTTCTGTAACATTCCTGTTGCGGTTCTGTAACGTTCCTGTCGCGGTTCTGTAACGTTCCTCTTGTGGTTCTGTAACGTTCCCGTTCTGGTTACACCTCGGCCACACTGCAGCATCAGCAGAACCACTTTACCACCGGTTCTTCCTTCATGCCCCAAATAATAACTGATCTTAAACAATCATCTCCCCAAATTACCCTGTGCGGGGTTAAATCCTACCCTAATCTGGTTGGTCTCCCTGTTGCCATGGTAGTTAATTGGTCTCACCTGTCAGTGGATCCTCATTAGTCAGTGTGTTTAGAGTCACATGGTTTCTCTGCATGCTGGCGGAGTGATGTGTGTGTGTGTGTGTGTGTGTGAGAGTGTGTGTGTGAGAGAGAGAGTGTGTGTGTGTGTGTGTGTCTGCCTTTCTGATAGGAAAAACTTCTGATAAACACTGAGCACCTGTACAGACCAACATGAGTTACAGGGTTCTCCAGGTATAATGGTGAGATGTTCTCCTGTATCTGCTCCTCTCTGAGTTCCTCAGCACCTCTTTGAGTTCTTCTGACCCACGTCGCCCGCTGAGATGAAGAACTGCGCCGTGATGCGAGCTCCGTGTTCTCGCTGTGACACACAAACGCGTCTGAAATGCCACAGAGTGTTTCACAGGGAGAGGAAGTGTGTGGACACGAGACACCACGCTTCTGAGGGAGACGCTGACATGAGCTGCTGAGAAACAGGAAACGGCGCTGCTGCTGAATCCTGCACTCTGATTGGTCAGAAGGTGTTGATTAATTCTCTATAACAGCAGCTCTGACAGTAGTGCAGGTTTATATTAATGCGCTCGTTCTAATACATTATCGTTTCTATAGTAACAGCTCATTCACAGAGACGTGTACAGCGGACGCTTTCTTAAAGTAAGCAGATGTTTATGTAGCATTGATGGAAGGAGTCTCCAGTGTCAGAGGTAAAGCTGTAACTTTAAGTTTTCCGACGTCTTCAGGACAGAAGAGTTTACGGTTGTTTGCAGTTTCTCGGTAACTTGCGTAACAAACTGCGTTTATTTTTTCTTATTAACTTATTAAGAGGCTGGTAAAAAAAAACGACTGTTTAATCTTTAAATCTCTTTCTATATATGTTGTTATCTGGGAGCTACTTAGGAAGCTGTAGCTTTGATTTCTAGCTAGCAATTCATTTCGTGTATGAGTTAGCTCACTGGCTAACCCTGTTTAAGATCTCTTCCGAGTTATAATAATTGTTTTTTTTATTTGAAAGCGCGTAGGTTTCATGGCTAGCTGACTGACTCGCGCTAATTAGCTAACGTTTGTGAAAAGTGACAACTGTGTGTTTTGGTGTTTCATATAAGATGTTGTTTAGGAGAACAGGAAAAGGAAGCTAGTAGAAATTCCACTGCGTTAAAAAAGAAAGAAGAAACATTGGCATTGAAGTAAAGTGCTACTTATAGAAAAGAAAAATCTGTTTTCATCGTTAAAAAGAAGATTAAAAAAAATCAGTGCTGATGATGTAAAATGCCACGGAGCGTTTCATCCAGGAAATATGTGGGAAAAAAAGACGAATGAAGAGGTTTGGAATTGTTTAATAAAAAGCTGATCTTGACGTGGCTGTGTTACAGACAGAGTTTATGTAATCCAGCGTATGAGTCATCGCGCGTCTCCGTCTGTAAAGCGGAAAATAAAGATTTGTCACTGCGCTAAATATAAAAATCAGATGCTAAAAACGGAGAGTGACGTAGACGAGGATCAGCCCGACACTGCAGGATGATAACACACACGCATGTGCGATCAGATCAGCAAATCATCTTTAATTCTGCTTCCTCTGAATCTAAAATAAACAAATATACATTCAGCAGCACTGATTTCACCTTTTATCTATAATTTTATACGGTTGCCATAGCAACAGCGTTAGCAGTCAGTAGTTTTGAAAGGACATTAAGGTCAGCGTTTAGCCTGCGTTTATCTCTCTCACGTATGTTCTTACGAAAAAAAATAAAATAAAAGTTTATTTAACTACACAGATTTATACTCCAGTTTACTCCAAGCTTCCGAATGAACACCGAGTGACTTTCCTTTTACTTTGCTAGCATGTCTCACTAGCCTCCTTTTCCTCATGGCTAAATTTTCCCATGATTCACAGCAAAACTGGTTTGGAATTTCAGGTCGAAGCATTGTTTACATTGTTGGCCATATTAGGCAAGTTTGTTTGTTTGTTTGTTTTGTCTGCATTTTAGCCTGTTTACTGTAGCGCTAGTCTGTGTTTTAGCCTGTTTACTGTAGTGCTAGTCTGTGTTTTAGCCTCTTTACTGTAACGCTAGTCTGCGTTTTAGCCTGTTTACTGTAGCGCTAGTCTGCGTTTTAGCCTGTTTACTGGAGCGCTAGTCTGCGTTTTAGCCTCTTTACTGTAATGCTAGTCTGCGTTTTAGCCTGTTTACTGTAACGCTAGTCTGAGTTTTAGCCCGTTTACTGTAACGCTAGTCTGCGTTTTAGCCCGTTTACTGTAACGCTAGTCTGAGTTTTAGCCCGTTTACTGTAACGCTAGTCTGCGCTTTAGCCCGTTTACTGTAACGCTAGTCTGCGCTTTAGCCCGTTTACTGTAACGCTAGTCTGCGTTTTAGCCCGTTTACTGTAATGCTAGTCTGAGTTTTAGCCCGTTTACTGTAACGCTAGTCTGCGTTTTAGCCCGTTTACTGTAACGCTAGTCTGCATTTTAGCCTCTTTCCTGTAACGCTAGTCTGCGTTTTAGCCCATTTACTGTAACTCTAGTCTGCGTTTTAGCCTCTTTACTGTAACGCTAGTCTGAGTTTTAGCCTCTTTACTGTAACGCTAGTCTGAGTTTTAGCCCGTTTACTGTAACGCTAGTCTGCGTTTTAGCCTGTTTACTGTAACGCTAGTCTGTGTTTTAGCCTCTTTACTGTAACGCTAGTCTGTGTTTTAGCCTGTTTACTGTAACGCTAGTCTGTGTTTTAGCCTGTTTACTGTAACGCTAGTCTGTGTTTTAGCCTCTTTACTGTAACGCTAGTCTGTGTTTTAGCCTGTTTACTGTAACGCTAGTCTGAGTTTTAGCCTGTTTACTGTAGCGCTAGTGTAATGATTTGAGGAAAATGTGTTTGTTGTTTATTGTGTGATTGTGAGTGAATTATTAGAGACGCTGCCATTTAAATAAATTCCAGTGACAGATTTGAGACTTTGAGACGTCGGTGTCATTTTAATCCACTGAAACTTTTTTCTGTGTGCTAACTGTGCGCAGGTTTATAATTAAACGCTGAGAAACTGGAGACAGAGACATGAATAAAACTTTAACTGGAAGTGACGGAGTGTCAGGAATCTCTGCTCTCTGTGTGCATCTCGTTATCAGCTGCAGTGGATCGGATCGTCACGACTCGAAAAAGTGCACGAGTTTCTTCTCTTTCCACAAAAACTTTTTCTTTTTCTCCGCGTTAATATCGCCGAGTGACGCGTGATCGATAAACTCAGCAGCGGCTCACATCAAACTCTGACCTTCAGCTCGTCCACACAACACACTCCAGTTTCTTTTTATTTAACTTACAAATTTATAGCAGGAAGTTATTACTACAGTAGAATTCTGGACTCTGATTGGTCAGATGGTGTTGATTAATTTTCTATAACAGCAGCTCTGACAGTCGTGCAGCCGCAAATCACGGGTTTAGTTATAATTAATGTGCTCGCTCTAATACGTTATCGTTTCTATAGCAACAGTGTGTGTGATGAAGCATCAATAATCTACTTTTATTTATTTATTTATTTATTTATTTATTTATTTATTTATTATACACTTTATTCCTCCTATACTATAAAAATTATTATTATTATTGTTACTCAGTACAAAACACTCCAGTTTCTTTTTATTTATTATTTATTTTACAAATTTATAGCAGGAAGTTATTACTACAGTAGAATTCTGGATTGTGATTGGTCAGAAGGTGTTGATTAATTTTCTATAACAGCAGCTCTGACAGTAGTGCAGCCGCAAATCACAGGTTAATTTATAATTAATTAGATCTAATACGATATCGTTTCTATAGTAACAATGTGCATAATGAAGCATTAAGAATTACTCTGTGTATAATTAATTAATTAAATTATTTTACAATTAATTTCTCCTATACCACAAATTCTTCTTCTTCTTCTTCTTATTTATTTATTTATTTATTTATTTATTTATTTTTTAAGAACTCTCAGTGCACACCTGCTCGGCTCTGTGCTTAAATTAAATTGCACCTCACCTTTTTTAAATAAAGGTGTTTAATAAATGAATAAACGTTGGTGTAAATGTAAAATCAGAGGTGAGAAGAGGACAGCGCGAGACTTCATGCTCTCTGTACGAGTTCCCAGACTGTCGCATCTCCCAAACTTAGCACTCAGATCTTGTCTTCACGTTAAAAATAAATGAGGGACGACCCAGAAAGCATGAGGAGAAAAAGAAAATCAAAAAATCCATCAACCAAAAAAAAAAGGTCATTTTTCCGCTTATTACATTTGAGTTAATATTATACTGAAGTCATCATCATGCAGCTCGAGCGCTAAGAGAAGCACAGCTCACGTCTCCATCTCAACATCTCAACATCTGATCTCAAGCACCTCCACCTCTGTTATGTAACTGTTCCTAAAGAAAACATCTCCTCAACTCGGAATTCCTGCTCGGAAAAACCGGAAGTTTTCCTGGACCCCCGAGTTCGGCACGTGACGACGTGTAAACACACACTGCTCACGCCGTCAACAGTAAATAAAATACCACTTCACTACCTTAAATAGTCGTATTTACTTCAACACACACACACACACACACACACACACACACTGGTTGGTTAAATCAATTTTAATGATTAGTATTCATAATAATCAGTATTCAGGGTGCTAGTTCAGTATTCAGCTCGCTAGTTCAGTATTCAGGGCGCTAGTTCAGTAGTCAGGGCGCTAGTTCAGTAGTCAGGGCGCTAGTTCAGTATTCAGGGCGCTAGTTCAGTAGTCAGGGCGCTAGTTCAGTAGTCAGGGCGCTAGTTCAGTAGTAAGGGCACTAGTTCAGTAGTCAGGCTGCTAGTTCAGTAGTCAGGCTGCTAGTTCAGTAGTCAGGCGCTAGTTCAGTAGTCAGGGCGCTAGTTCAGTATTCAGGGCGCTAGTTCAGTATTCAGGGCGCTAGTTCAGTAGTCAGCTCGCTAGTTCAGTATTCAGGGCGCTAGTTCAGTAGTCAGGGCGCTAGTTCAGTAGTCAGGGCGCTAGTTCAGTATTCAGGGCGCTAGTTCAGTAGTCAGGGCACTAGTTCAGTAGTCAGGCTGCTAGTTCAGTAGTCGGGCGCTAGTTCAGTAGTCAGGGCGCTAGTTCAGTAGTCGGGCGCTAGTTCAGTATTCAGGGCGCTAGTTCAGTATTCAGGGCGCTAGTTCAGTATTCAGGGCGCTAGTTCAGTAGTCAGGGCGCTAGTTCAGTATTCAGGGCGCTAGTTCAGTAGTCAGCTCACTAGTTCAGTATTCAGGGCGCTAGTTCAGTAGTCAGCTCACTAGTTCAGTAGTCAGGGCGCTAGTTCAGTAGTCAGGGCGCTAGTTCAGTAGTCAGGGCACTAGTTCAGTAGTCAGGCTGCTAGTTCAGTAGTCAGGGCGCTAGTTCAGTAGTCAGGCGCTAGTTCAGTAGTCAGGGCGCTAGTTCAGTATTCAGGGCGCTAGTTCAGTAGTCAGGGCGCTAGTTCAGTAGTCAGCTCGCTAGTTCAGTATTCAGGGCGCTAGTTCAGTATTCAGGGTGCTAGTTCAGTAGTCAGGCTGCTAGTTCAGTAGTCAGGGCGCTAGTTCAGTAGTCAGGCGCTAGTTCAGTATTCAGGGCGCTAGTTCAGTAGTCAGCTCGCTAGTTCAGTATTCAGGGCGCTAGTTCAGTAGTCAGCTCGCTAGTTCAGTATTCAGGGCGCTAGTTCAGTAGTCGGGCGCTAGTTCAGTAGTCAGGGCGCTAGTTCAGTATTCAGGGCGCTAGTTCAGTATTCAGGGCGCTAGTTCAGTAGTCAGCTCGCTAGTTCAGTAGTCGGGCGCTAGTTCAGTAGTCAGGGCGCTAGTTCAGTAGTCAGGGCGCTAGTTCAGTAGTCAGGGCGCTAGTTCAGTATTCAGGGCGCTAGTTCAGTAGTCAGGGCACTAGTTCAGTAGTCAGGCTGCTAGTTCAGTAGTCGGGCGCTAGTTCAGTAGTCAGGGCGCTAGTTCAGTAGTCGGGCGCTAGTTCAGTATTCAGGGCGCTAGTTCAGTATTCAGGGCGCTAGTTCAGTAGTCAGGGCGCTAGTTCAGTAGTCAGGGCACTAGTTCAGTAGTCAGGCTGCTAGTTCAGTAGTCAGGGCGCTAGTTCAGTATTCAGGGCGCTAGTTCAGTAGTCAGCTCACTAGTTCAGTATTCAGGGCGCTAGTTCAGTAGTCAGGGCGCTAGTTCAGTAGTCAGGGCGCTAGTTCAGTAGTCAGGGCGCTAGTTCAGTAGTCAGGCTGCTAGTTCAGTAGTCAGGGCGCTAGTTCAGTAGTCAGGCGCTAGTTCAGTAGTCAGGGCGCTAGTTCAGTATTCAGGGCGCTAGTTCAGTATTCAGGGCGCTAGTTCAGTAGTCAGCTCGCTAGTTCAGTATTCAGGGCGCTAGTTCAGTATTCAGGCTGCTAGTTCAGTAGTCAGGGCGCTAGTTCAGTAGTCAGGCGCTAGTTCAGTATTCAGGGCGCTAGTTCAGTATTCAGGGCGCTAGTTCAGTAGTCAGCTCGCTAGTTCAGTATTCAGGGCGCTAGTTCAGTAGTCGGGCGCTAGTTCAGTAGTCAGGGCGCTAGTTCAGTATTCAGGGCGCTAGTTCAGTAGTCAGGGCGCTAGTTCAGTAGTCAGCTCGCTAGTTCAGTAGTCGGGCGCTAGTTCAGTATTCAGGGCGCTAGTTCAGTAGTCAGGGCGCTAGTTCAGTATTCAGGGCGCTAGTTCAGTAGTCAGGGCGCTAGTTCAGTAGTCAGGGCGCTAGTTCAGTAGTCAGGCTGCTAGTTCAGTAGTCGGGGCGCTAGTTCAGTAGTCAGGGCGCTAGTTCAGTAGTCAGGCGCTAGTTCAGTAGTCGGGGCACTAGTTCAGTAGTCAGGCTGCTAGTTCAGTAGTCAGGGCGCTAGTTCAGTAGTCAGGCTGCTAGTTCAGTAGTCAGGGCGCTAGTTCAGTAGTCAGGGCGCTAGTTCAGTAGTCGGGCGCTAGTTCAGTATTCAGGGCGCTAGTTCAGTAGTCAGGGCGCTAGTTCAGTAGTCGGGCGCTAGTTCAGTAGTCAGGGCGCTAGTTCAGTAGTCGGGCGCTAGTTCAGTATTCAGGGCGCTAGTTCAGTAGTCAGGGCGCTAGTTCAGTAGTCGGGCTGCTAGTTCAGTAGTCGGGCGCTAGTTCAGTATTCAGGGCGCTAGTTCAGTAGTCAGGGCGCTAGTTCAGTAGTCGGGCGCTAGTTCAGTAGTCAGGGTGCTAGTTCAGTAGTCGGGCGCTAGTTCAGTATTCAGGGCGCTAGTTCAGTAGTCAGGGCGCTAGTTCAGTAGTCAGGGCGCTAGTTCAGTAGTCAGGGTGCTAGTTCAGTAGTCGGGCGCTAGTTCAGTAGTCAGGGCGCTAGTTCAGTAGTCAGGGCGCTAGTTCAGTAGTCGGGCGCTAGTTCAGTATTCAGGGCGCTAGTTCAGTAGTCAGGGCGCTAGTTCAGTAGTCGGGCGCTAGTTCAGTAGTCAGGGCGCTAGTTCAGTAGTCAGGGTGCTAGTTCAGTAGTCAGGCGCTAGTTCAGTAGTCGGGGCGCTAGTTCAGTATTCGGGGCGCTAGTTCAGTAGTCGGGCGGTAGCTCAGGGCATCGGCCATTTTAAGTGCCGTCTCAGTCACAAAATCTTTCCAGTGCACTGGAACATTCACGCTCTAAAAAATCCCACAATGCACCACAAACACCAGGAAGCATCGACACTCACTATGTTCCCTTACAGGAAATTACATCATATTTTCTGAAGCCTCTCAGCTCGAACAAAATGGCGGACGAACTTGTTGTTGTTGTGTCTCTCAGTTGATTACTTACGTTAGCGATTTTAACTCTATTTGACGTTCTGTATACGGCGTGTTTGAGTCTAACGACATTTAAGTGTTTAATGATTTAAATAAATCCACTAGCGAGCTACAATCCTGTTTAAAGCACCGTGACAGAAACGCGTGTGATTAAGCTGATAAATTTATACCACGTATAACGTCAGAAACATATCGGTCCTGCCTGTTGGTGATAAACGCCAGTGGTGACGTTTTACAAAGCGAGTACGTCGTCATGACGA
>NC_069724.1:25114020-25191417 GCF_027358585.1 Pangasianodon hypophthalmus
TTTATTTAATATTTAATCATTAATAATGTTTAATTTTTTTTCTATAACTGTATCAATATATTAACGTACACGTTTTTATTCAATAAAACAAAATTATAAATTAAGGGTGTGCAAACTTTTGCACTCAACTACATATGACTTGGCACCTTTCCTGAAAATGAGCAAGAATTAATTAAAAAATAAAAAAGTTACACATGTTATGATCAAACGTTATCTTTTTTTTAATACAAACATTTTAAAAAATATTTGCACCCTTATAATTGATTATTGAAAAAGTCTAATGAGGTGTTTTTTGTTTGTTTGTTTGTTTGTTTGTTTTAGCTTTTTGGACAAAGGTAAACTGTTTCTGCCGTTGTTTGAGTGGAAACTGAATTACTGTGTGTAATTATTACTTTATACTATAATTTTTGTTCATTTTTAATGAAAGGTCGCAATTAAATGTTTGTAAATGTTACAGAAAAATGTTTGTCAGTAAAGAAAGCAAAATATTCCATCAGACAAAATATTCCATCAGACAAAATATTACCTCAGACAAAAGACATAATGAAGGACAAAAGGAAGAGACAAGTGTGTTAATATCATTAATTATTGTTAATTATTGTTGTTGTTGTTGTTATAATTAATTTATTTATTTTATTACAATTTTATTAATCCCACTCTAACTGCGTTTCAGTCAGAATCCTGACGTGAGCTTACAGCTCGTCCGAGTGGGAAGAAAAAAGCGATGATTCATTTTTCATCCTGAAGCAGAAGAACGAGAAACTCTCTCTGAGCCTCTGCGGCGTGTGTGAGACAATAACAACATGGACGTTATTAACGTGCGAGACTCACGCCGCTCTCAGCACACACACACACACACACACACACACACACACACACACACACACGTGTTTGGAAGGTGCACGATAATGCAGTTTATCATGACGAATCGTCAGTGCTGAGTGTGTTTATTAGATTATCTGATGATGAATGTACATTAGAACACATCAGATCAGATCAGATCAGGAGCAGATTTATACCAGGATGGAGAAATTATTTAAAAAAAAGATTTAAATCATTAGATAAATTAGATAAGAGTCATCTGTCTGGAATTGAATAGAATTGATAGGATGGTGAGTGACGGGAAATGAGTCTCCACACCAGAAGGGGGCAGCAGTCAGGAGTCAGATAAATAAATAAATAAATAAATAAATAAATAAATAAATAAAAATAGATCCACCATATTGTAAAAACTGTTCTTTGGGTGGCTGTGGATTAATTTTTTTAAAATGCTTCCTTTGTAGTAGAACCTTATTAGTTCCTCCGAAGGAACTGAAGAACATCTAAGCGTGCTTGATAGAACTTTCTTCCTAGGAGTTTTTTTATTACTGTATTACAGTAAATAGTTAAAATAGTACACCATCTACACTCTGGTTCTTCAAGGGTTCTTTGGATAGACAAAGGATCTTAGCTTCCTAAAACAATTCCATGTGGAACTCTATCTGATAAGGAAACACTCAGTCGTAGGGTTCTCTATATAGAACGCTCAAGGGTTCCTCCAGAGTAACAACTGTAGAACCCTAGATTTAACCGTGCGGTTCTAAGAGTGCATGGAGGTCAGGGGTCAGGGTTCTTCTGATAGTGAAGGTTTCATGCATTATGATTTCACGACCTTGATGTAGTATCTCCAGCTCACGTTAAACTAAATGCAGAAGGAAGTTCTCGTGTGGGTTCTCCAGGGTTCTCCAGGGTTCTGTGATATTCAGAGTGTAAAAGAAAATCAGGAAGAGGAAAATGAAGACGGATTTTCTCCTTAAGCTGAACCACACTCTGAACTCGAAACACGTCTGACTCTCGACTCCTCAAACACAAGATTCCAGTCCTGAAACTCCTCCTTTTCCAACTTTTTCCTCATCAGTGTTTCTATCTAAATCCAGCGTCCACGTGGATAAACAAAGAACCGTCACGTGATTCGGTTTCTTTCTTTCTTTCTTTCTTTCTTTCTTCTGATTGTCACCTGTTTCTGTTTATCGTTCCTGTATCAGACCTCAAACAGCGTCAACCAAATCCAACTCAAACGCAGATGACGAGTCTTTAGTGCATTAAGAGCCGGGGGGTGAAAACTTTTTGAATTTGAAGATCAGGGTAAATTTAACTTATTTTGTCTTCTGGGAAACATGTAACTATCTTCTGTAGCCTCTGAAGGGCAGTACTAAATGAAAAAATACGATATTTAGGCAAAATAAGAAAAATGCACACATCTCCATTCTGTTCAAAAGTTTTCACCCCCCGGCTCTTAATGCATGTTTTTTCCTTCTGGAGCATCAGTGAGCGTTTGAACCTTCTGTAATAGTTGCATATGAGTCCCTCAGTCGTCCTCAGTGTGAAAAGATGGATCTCAGAATCATACAGTCATTGTTGGAAAGGGTTCAAATTTTTTTTTCTGAAGAACAGCAGGCAGTTTAACTGTTCAGGACAAACAAGAGACTCTTGAACAACTATCAGTAAACAAAAAAACACAGCTGTGGATCATTCAGGTAACAACACAGTATTAAGAATCAAGGGGATGTAAACTTTTGAACAGGGTCATTTTTATAAATTCAACTATTATTTTCTCTTGTGAACTTTATGTAAACATCTTTTATGTGAAATATCTTATTCAGGTCAGCACTAAATAAACAATAACATGCATTTTGTATGATCCTCTTATTTTGGTAAAATAAGAAACATTTTGCAGATTCTGAAAGGGGGATGTAAACTTTTGACCTCAACTGTAGCTGCATAAATATGACCTAAAGCATCATCAGATTTGTTCTAAAAGTAGACAAAGAGAACCCAGTTACACAAATGAGACAAAAATATTATACTTGGTCATTCATTTATTTATTTATTGAGGAAAATGATCGAGTATTCCGTATCTGTGAGTGGCAGAAGCATAACTCTGGGATTAGCAGTTAATCTGAAGGTGAATCAATGGGACGACAATCAGGTGTGAGTGAGCGTCGTGTTTTATTTAAAGAATCTAAAGAAGAAATCTATCAAAGTCTGATCTTCACAGCACACGCTTGTGGAAATGTATCACGGCACAAACAAATTAGATTTCTGAGGACCTCAGAAAAAGAGTTCATCAGGCTGGAAAAGGTTTCAAAACCAGGTCTAAAGAGTTTAAACAGCAGTATATCCTCCAATACTAACGATTTAAACACAAATTAAATAACGCACTAATCAGTGCGAACATCGGTTGTGTGATTTACGTTTCGCTCTCGGATTCGTTCTCAGATTAGATTAGCTAACTGCTAACTTTACTAGCTATGTACACTCACCAGAGGCACCAGAGATCTCTGCTACTTCCGTCTGAGCTTAATTTGTCTTCCTAATGCATCTGTACACATTTTCTATAACACGATAAGCTGAAAACATGATTAATTTATTTATTACTCAAGTAATAATTTCTAATAAGAGTAACAATTCATTACTAAAGAGTAAAACTGCGTTATTAGAGTAACAATATGTTACTGTACATTACTAACTACAGAGGAATGATTTATTACTAGAGTTTTAGGGCTTTGCTGAAGCTAAAAATGGTTCTTGATAGTGTATGAAGATGAGCGTGTGTGTGTGTGTGTGTGTGTGTGTGTGTGTGTGTGTGTAAACCAGGTCTATCCGTAGGCGTGCTCTTTCCTGATGTTTTACAGCTGAACAGAAATACAGAACACACAAGACAATCTCGACCTGGAGCAGGAATTATAATCATTTTTTCTATTTTTTTGTGTTTTTCCCCTGAAGTGTGTGTGTGTGTGTGTGTGTGTGTGTGTAAGAGAGAGAGAGAGAGAGAGAGAGAGAGAGATGGATAGATCACGCATCCGCTGTATTTCACTCGAGTGCTGTGGAAGACTGCGTACGATCGTTTATTACACAAATCCTGCGTGTGGGAGATTTTTCTCTCGTTCGTGGCTGATGCAATAAATCACACCTCATTCTGATGTAATACTGCTGATGGAGATCTTCAGTGTGTGTGTGTGTGTGTGTGTGTGTGTGTGTGTGTGTGTGTGTGTGTTGAGGCCCTCGTTACATTTTTCTGCCCAGTTTTACTTCATTTACCGACAAATTTTTCCAAATAAAAAGAGTTTAGAGGTAACAGCATGATGCTGTGGATCTGAGCAGAAGCTGTTCTCCTGGACACTGTGCTTTTATTTCTATTCACACCACAATATTTACTAATATTTAACACCTTATTCAAGAGCAAAAATAATTTAAAAAATGTTATTATACAGGACAGAATTTATATTGAACAATGTGTGGTAAATTATCAAATGTACAACTAAATCAATATTTAATTAAAAAACTGCACTTTTCTATCTTGGAGCAGACTACAGCTTCATTTTTGTGTGAAATGAAATGCACTGGATTTTTATTGGATTTTAAATGAACTGGTCAATACAGTAAACTGAAATTTGTGATATATTTCTATATTTAATTTGGTGGAATGTTTTTTTTTAAAGTTTTTTATATTTTGTGGACTCCAGAGAGAAGATTTAATTTCATCACTAACCACTTGAATCAATAATAATCCAATAAGCTGACCATCACACCCATATGTGCTTCTTCTCCAAACTGTTTCCACAAACATTAAACCACACAGTTGTATAGAACGTCTCTGTGTGCTGTAGCTTTACAGTTTCCCTTCACTGGAACTAAGAGACTCAAACCTGTTCCAGCATGACAACGCCCCTGTGCACAAAGCGAGCTCCATGAAGACATGGTGTGTGAAGGTTGGAGTGGAAGAACTCGAGTGTCCTGCACAGAGCCCTGACCTCAACCCCACTGAACACCTTTGGGATGAACTGGAACACCGACTGAACCCCAGACCTCCTCGACATCCCAACATCAGCGCCTGACCTCACTAATGCAAGCGCTGATGTTAATGGCAGTAAATTCAGCTTTTAATGTTCGTGTTCATGACCGTGGACTTTACTTGTCCTGCAAGCTTCATATCTGACTGCTCGCTTATTCCTGCATGAAAGTTAAACTCTCCCACTAAAGTGACTTTTTTTCTTCTTGTCCCATCTCTAATCTCAACCAGACTCGCTAATGAGGAGCTTGAATTTTACTGTCACGGTGCTGCTAGAACAGCTGAATGTGCTTCCCTGCTTCCTATAGTGCTGAAAACTCCACACTCCACCACAGTGGCTGTCGCTAAACGCTAACACACACACACACACACACGCACACACACACACACTCTCTCTCTCTCTCTAAGGGCTTATTTTGTTATGCTCCTGCAGCTGGAAATCTGTGAACGCGTGAATGCGTCATGTGCAGATGTTCAGTCAGGAGTCAGGAGTCTAGCAGCACACTTGTGATGTGAAGAGATCTGCTCTAGAGAATTTCTGCTCTCCTTTCACAAAATAATGGACATGTCAGTGTTTTCTAATGCTTATAAGACTGTATAAGCACTCATAACATCAAAACTCTACAGCTAACTCATCCTTAAACTGCTTTGTTTACCTCCTCCACAGTTTTATGTGATAATAAATTAATCTTAATGAGCGAAGAACACTGCAAAGAGTTTCTGTTCTTCCTGCAATAAAATGCTCTTTAAACCGGTTTGATATTATAATTGTGTTTTACAGTAAAATAATGAGAATTCTGGGGAAATATTTATACTCTATTACAGTAAGCTAACAGGTCACGTAGCTAGCTAATAGCTAGCCTCAGCAGCCACAGAACAGGCTAATGACTCGGAAAAGCTACTGATATTAGATTATTGCTTTAATAAATCTAACTCAACTTTCAGATTCAGATTTTCTTGGTCACACACACAACCGTACGCAGTGCGATGTGCAGTGAAATGCGCGTGACTGTCCGTGACATAAAAATAGAATTTACATAAACCAGAATTTACTGCTGAACAGGTAAGAAAGAAAAAATATAAAAATATGATGTAAGAGATACAAAGATCAGTGGCAGAAACAGTGCATGCAGATGTGTGCAGCTGTTTGTGGGATGTACAGTATAACTATAAATTAATGCATTTTAGATTGATTTTTGGAGGAATTTTTAAAAATGATAATAAAACAACAGTAAGACTGTGATTTTTTTTTTTTTTTTTAATTTTCTACAATATTTTACTTTTTATTTTCTTTTAGCCTTATAGTGTTGTTTATGATTGTGGGATGTTTTCTGCTTTGTCTCATTTTTATTTATTTATTTATTTTGGAAAGAACTTTGAGGTTTCGGATTCCAAATGAAAAATTGTATATAAATAAAGATGATGATGATGATGATGAAGAAGAAGAAGAAGATGATGATGATGATGATGATGATGATGATGATGGTTATTATTATTATTATTATTATTATTATTATTATTATTATTATTATTATGTTGTGTTTATTCTGCAGGAATGTAAATAGCAGTAAATCCAGTGTGAGCCAAAAAACTGACAAATAAATTCTCTTGATTCGATCAACAGCATCTCAGAGTCAGAGAGTGTTTACTGCTGAGACAGTGCTGATTGATTAACACACACACACACACACACACACACACAAAGAGAGAGAGAGAGAGAGAGAGAGAGAGAGAGACATCCGTGTGCGCGCACGTACGCACAAGGATTACCGGGTGCGCGCACGTGTGCTTTCTGTTTTTTCCCCCTTTCTTTTCTTCTCGCGTTGAGCTCCGGGAGCGCGCGCATCCGTTCCCTCCCTCCTTCCGCTCTCACTACAATTAAGTCTGCATTCATACACATACACACACACACACACAGACACACACACACACACTGAGCCTCCACACTGGAGTGTTCCGGGAGCGCCGCGGCTGCGTCTCCGCGCATCATTTCCGCCATTTTCCGCGTCGGATCGCGGCGATGTTTCACGCAGAAGAGCAGCAGTGAGGTGAACACAGACTGAGGGAGGAAGAGGAGGGAGAGGAAGAGCAGGAAACGCGTCCGTGCGTGTGCGTGTGTGTGTGTGTGTGTACAGTGTGTGCAGTGTGTGCAGTGTGCAGATGGTCATGGTCATGGTGATGGTGATGTGGTGATGAAGATGATGATGAGGATGAGGAGGATGATGATGGTTTCTCCGCGTCTGCCTGCCATGGCTCTCCCTGAGCTCTTCCTCAGACTCTTCCTCTGCGCTCAGCTCATCTCCAGGTAAGTGATGAGAATTAAAACAAGGAAAAAAGAGAGGAAGAAAGGAAATACTCGAGCTGAATTACAGCCTTGGTGATGATGATGATGATGATGATGAAGGTTCGTTTAGTCGGATTGATGAAACGCAGGAGGATGTGACGTTCAGCACATTCCATGACACAACCGTGCACTGAAGAGCAGGATGATGAGAATGCCCTGCTGTGGTTGTTACCTCGTGCACCTTTACAGCTTCACCTCGGCAATATGGCGCCGGAGCAGCGTGCAGTGATGATACTGTGGTGATGAGGTGATGATGCTTTGATGCTCCATGCTGTGGTGAGGCCGTGATACCATGTGGTCATGATGCTGTGATGATGCGCTGATCATGTGCTGATCTGATGGCGCTGATGTGATGATTCTGTGATGCTCCAGTGGTGGCGTGATGTGGTGGTGATGATGATGCTGGGATAATGATTCTGTGGTGATGGAGTGATGATGTTGTGATGATTTACATTTACATTTATGGCATTTGGCAGATGCTCTTATCCAGAGCGACTTTCAATTAACTCACTTATACAACTGAGCAGTTGAGGGTTAAGGGCCTTGCTCAAGGGCCCAGCAGTAGCAGCTTGGTGGCGCTGGGATTTGAACTCTCAACCTTCCTATCAGGAGTCCAACATCTTAACCACTAAGCTACCACTTCCCACTTGATGCTGTGGTGATGGAGTGATGATGTGGTGATGATGTGGTGATGGAGTGATGATGCTGGGATGATGTGGTGATGGAGTGATGATGCTGGGATGATGTGGTGATGCTGTGTTGATGTGGTGGTGGAGTGGTGATGTGGTAATGGATTGATGGTGTGGTGATGGAGTGATGTTGTGGTGATGATGTGGTGATGGAGAAATGGTGTGGTGATGGAGTGATGATGCTGGGATGATGTGGTGGTGGAGTGATGGTGTGGTGATGGAGTGATGGAGTGATGATGCTGTGGTGGTGGAGTGGTGATGTGGTAATGGAGTGATGTGGTGATGGAGTGACGGTGTGGTAATGGAGTGATGCTGTGTTGATGTGGTGGTGGAGTGATGGTGTGGTGATGGAGTGATGATGCTGGGATGATGTGGTGGAGTGATGGTGTGGTGATGGAGTGACGGTGTGGTGATGGAGTGATGCTGTGTTGATGTGGTGGTGGAGTGGTGATGTGGTGATGGAGTGATGATGTGGTGATGCTGTGGTGATGGAGTGATGGTGTGGTGATGGAGTGATGATGCTGGGATGATGTGGTGGTGGAGTGATGGTGTGGTGATGGAGTGATGGTGTGGTGGTGGAGTGGTGATGTGGTGGTGGAGTGGTGATGTGGTGATGGAGTGATGATGTGGTGGTGGAGTGGTGATGTGGTAATGGAGTGATGATGTGGTGATGCTGTGGTGATGGAGTGATGGTGTGGTGATGGAGTGATGATGCTGGGATGATGTGGTGGTGGAGTGATGATGTGGTGATGGAGTGATGGTGTGGTGATGATGTGGTGATGGAGTGATGGTGTGGTGATGGAGTGATGATGCGGTGATGGAGTGATGGTGTGGTGATGATGTGGTGATGGAGTGATGGTGTGGTGATGGAGTGATGATGCTGGGATGTTGTGGTGATGGAGTGATGGTGTGGTGATGGAGTGATGGTGTGGTGATGGAGTGATGATGTGGTGATGGAGTGTTGATGTGGTGATGGAGTGTTGATATGGTGGTGGAGTGTTGATGTGGTGATGGAGTGATGATGTGGTGATGGAGTGTTGATGTGGTAATGGAGTGATGCTGTGGTGATGGTGTGGTGATGGAGTGATGATGTGGTGGTGGAGTGGTGATGTGGTAATGGAGTGATGCTGTGGTGATGGTGTGGTGATGGAGTGATGATGTGGTGGTGGAGTGGTGATGTGGTGATGGAGTGATGCTGTGGTGATGGTGTGGTGATGGAGTGATGATGTGGTGGTGGAGTGGTGATGTGGTGATGGAGTGATGGTGTGGTGATGGTGTGGTGATGGAGTGATGGTGTGGTGATGGAGTGATGGTGTGGTGATGGAGTGATGCTGTGGTGATGATGTGGTGATGGAGTGTTGATGTGGTGATGGAATGATGATGTGGTGGTGGAGTGGTGATGTTGTGGTGGAGTGATGGTGTGGTGATGGAGTGATGGTGTGGTAATGGAGTGATGATGTTGTGGTGATGGAGTGATGATGTGGTGATGGAGTGATGGTGTGGTGATGGAGTGATGGTGTGGTGATGGAGTGATGATCCTGTGATGATGATGATGTGGTGATCCTCTGATGGTGGCGTGATGCGATGCCGTGGTATGGTGATGGTGATGGAGGTGTTCCTTTGATGTCATGATGTTGTGATGCTCTCTGATGGTGGTGTGATGGTACACAGTGACCCTGTGATGATGTGCTGATGTGCTGATGCAGTGACCCTGTGATGCTCCGATGGTGACGTGACGTGATGCTGTAGTACTGTGATGATGCTGCGTTCTGCTTCAGAGCTGTGATGTGATGAAGCAGTGATGAAGCTGTGATGAAGATGCGATGAAGCTGTGATGAAGCTGTGGTCCACTTCAGCTCAGCTGGAGACACACATGCATGAGTAAACACTGATGCTCTGCTTTTACAAACAGAGAAATTAAAGCCTCCATTTTGCATAAGGAAACAGGAAACAGGCCTCTGTGTGTGTGTGTGTATGTGTGTGAGAGAGACAGAAAGAGAGAGAGAGAGAGAGAGAGAGAGAGAGAGACAGAGAGAGAGTCCTACTTTTATTTGCTAATATTTTAACTGAATTACAGATGGACTAGCAGCAAAATCAGGGCCTCAGACAGCATCTCTCCGTCTCTGTCTCCTCATAAATTTTCATAACCTGCTCGTCTTACATCCTTTTGTCTGCTGCTACATGAAGAACAAGTGGAAGGATGCTGGCTGTTTATTTTTCACCCCATCCTCTCTCCTTCCTTATTTATATCCCTTCTTCCCCGTACAGTATGCCTTAATACTGCAATCTGATGTTTAAATAGATTTATATGCATATTTAATTTAATACCTTTTCATATAAATATCTATGTGTTCATAGAATATACAGTACATTAAGTACATTCCAGCTGTCTATGGACAAACTGCTCATTTAATAACAAATAACAAATGAAAGATAAAATAACAAACTATGAGGCAGTTTCTCAAATATAGTAAAATGTCCAGGATAAAACAATTATTTTTAAATGGTGAAAGTTTAGAAACTTTGCCTGTATTTATCTGGAGTTGATCAAAAGTCCAAAGAAACACTAAGAGTAAGTTACGTGTATGCATGGCTGATTTCACCGAGTCCTCATTTAAATGAATCAGGAAAGAATTTAGCTTGAATCGTTTCAATAAAATGAGCATATTGTAAATTGTATGAATTTAAACGTGGCAGAAAGTAGGAGGCGCACACTGATGACATCAGAGCTCAGTGATTGGTTAAAAGAAAGAAAGAAGAATGGAGTTCGAGCACAGGGAGGGTTTATAGAAATGTTTATCGACAATGAAACAACAGAAATATACAGTTTATAAAGAAATAAACCAAATGTACAGGATTACAAACTGAACACAGAGGAAATGAAGTAGACGTTCTAATTATAAATCACAGGAAGTAAACAAACCTCACAGATCTGTATGTTCTACTTACTCCGGTTATCCTGGGAGATATTTTTAAAATAATATAAAAACATTTCAGATCACATGCCGCATGTGAGGTCGCGTTATTTTATCTAACAAAATATAACCATGAGAACTGAAGAAAAATCAGCTATGCGTTCTCACACAGTTCTGTCCGAAGTGTTCAGACGTTCATGGCGCTCTTTTCTGTCTAGAAGACATTTCAGTCTTAATCCAGCAACCTAAAGGCTTCTTCACTTCCTGTGTAGAACACTCCAGCACTTTCACTTTTCATTTTCTAATTTAAAAATAATTTGAGGAATATATTTTTTAAATAATAACTAAATAATAATAACTATTGACAAATGATATAATTATTTTGTACATAATAAAATTAGTCAATTATTTTTAACATACTACTACTAATAATAATAATATACTACATATTATTGTTACACATGCATTTTTAAGGATCTCTCTGATATTTCTAGCTTATTAACTTTTTATCTTGGGAAAACAACATTCAGTTCTGAGATCTCGGGTAACCCTAACCCTAACCATGTGGTTGTTTTGACAAGTCAAAGCTTTATTATATCGATATCTAAAGAAAAAATTCCGTCATCTCAGAATGTGTGTGAATGAGTTTCATGAGTTTCCAAATACATTTACTCATAATGTATACAAAATAAATATTACATCCCAATGCTGTTGAATTCTGGAATGAGAAGGTGTTGATTAGTTTCCTATAACAGCGGCTCTGACAGTAGTGCAGGTTTATACTAATGCGCTCGCTCTAATCCGAGTTTGTTCTGATGCTTCTCGGTTCTCGTTGCTCGGTAAAGCTCACGCTACAGTGTCCACATGTAACATAAAACTCAGAATTAATTAATTGAGATTCCTTCAGTCGCAGCCTGTCAGTTCTGGAGGTGGATATTACAGGCGTACAGAGAGGCCAGTAAACACTCGTCCGTCCACATGGCAGCTTTGAGGATGAACAGAAGAAGCAGGTGTATATTTTCTCCGCCTTCTTCAGGGAAAGTGCAGAAAGTGTAGCATCCACAGATTTTAATATTTAAATTATTCACATTTGGCCTCATGAATTATCACCCTGGATATGAATGAATTTATTTGTAAATCATTCAGAGGAACATTTGCACAAGAAATGCGGTGTTCATGAAAATCGTGTTCGTTCGGAAAAATGATGGTGATCTACAATTGTGCATAGATTCCCGTTTAGGAGCTTCACTAATGTGAACTTCGACTGATTGCTTTAATCATAAATCAGATAACTGTCCATGAGTTCCTCTCATTTTATACAGATATTATATATATTTCTGTTATATTATAAACACCGGCAAGTTTAATTCACCTTTTTATTTCAATTACACACCTGTTTAAGGAACATTTTGAGAAACGTAGTTGCTTCATAGTGATTATGAAGTATTAATTATATTAATGAAAAAAAGTGATTCCAAAACACATCCATAAATGAAAACAAATAAGACTAGTCATTTAATTAGGACAAAAATAATGGCACCCTATAAAAGGAGGAAGAGTTAATGTGTGTCTCTGGTAGCAGCTTTACTGGAAGAGGTTCATCTTTTCTCCAGTGTCCAAACATCAAACATCCAAGAAATTTGTAGATAATAAATAATGGATGCTTATAGCCTCGGGTTTCGCATTGGTCAGTCCAAGGAACTCATAATAAAGAATTTTTTAAAAGCTTCCTCGAGGGTTCTTTGGCTAGTTATGAGTGCATAGCTTTCTGAAGGGGGTTCTACTTGGAACCTTCTCTGATAGGCGAGCTCTGCTGTAGGATTCTGAACAGAACCCCCAGAGAGACAAACAGAAGACCTTGAAAGGTTTTAGATCAGAAAGTTTTTTGTATGAGTGTAGCTGCTAAACCAAGTAAACCACCTACAGACCTCCAAAAACAAATTCCAGTTCATGATCCAGTGTTGGCTAACATCTGTGCTCTTGAAATCAAGTACACTGGGTTCTTCAAAGGTTTCTTAAGGGTTCTTTGGATCTACTTGGAATCCTAGTAGAAATCTTTGAAGAACCTCTTTTCTGCAAGGTTCTACACAGAATTTCTCCATTGTGGCAACCAAAGAAATCCTAAGGGTCCTAGGTTTTAACTTTTTTCTAAGAGTGTAACTTCTTACATGTAATATGATTTTAAGACACATACACTACATGACCAGAAGTATGTGCACCCCTGACCATCACACCCATATGTGCTTCTTCCCCATACGGATACCACATCATCAAAGTTAGAAGCACACAATTGTATAGAATGTGTTTGTGTGGTGTAGTGAGCTCCATGAAGACATGGTGTGAGAAGGTTGGAGTGGAAGAACTCGAGTGTCCTGCACAGAGTCCTGACCTCAACCCCACTGAACACCTTTGGGATGAACTGGAACACCGACTGAACCCCAGACCTCCTCGACATCCCAACATCAGCGCCTGACCTCACTAATGCTCTTGTAGCTGAATGAACACAAATCCCCACAGCCACGCTCCAACATCTAGTGGAAAGCTTCCCAGAAGAGTGGAGCTCATTATAACAACAAACACACGGGGAATAAATCTGCAGAGACGTTCAACAAGCGCATATGGGTGTGATGGTCAGGGGCGCACATACTTTTGGAAATTAGAGCCGATTTCTCTATAGGTAGTTTTCTGATTTACTAAAAGCATTTCTAACGTGCTATTTTTCCAGAAATGTTCCTTCAAAGTAATTTATGGCCTCAGCATCACATTTAAAAAAGTTGGTTTAAACTTTAGTGGTAAGTTGGTCTGAACTGGGGCACGCAGCCAGCCTGAAGCCTGCAGGTAGGAGAACTTTGGAGTCTGTAGGGAACCAGCAGGTCAGCGTGACATTTCTGCTCAGATCAAAACCTCCTGTGAGTTAGCGAGAGCGCGACATGCGGCGCAACACCCCGGCGTTTTATTTCATCTACAGCAGGCGAGGCAGGGATTAAAGCTCTGCTGCTCAAAAGACTGCAGATGACTTTGATATCACGCTGCGGGGCGGCTTAAAGAGCAGAACCCCCGGAGTACACCTTTATTCCTCTATACCTTTATACCGTTACGCAGGCTATCGAGCCTCGACTTCCAGGTCAGACACAGTGAAGGAGTGACTGCAGGATGAGCTCCTGGATTATATTCCATTATATTACAATCTCCTCTTAACAGGTCTGAAAGATATCAAGTGAAAATATCTTGAAATTTATGGAATATTTCTCATGATGAGATTATGATAAAAACTAATATAGACATTCAGTAATTTCCGGTAAGTAATAAACACTGTGTGTGTCATGCTGTTACAGTAAAATTATCAACAGTGTGATGGAGAGATGAAGCAGAGTTACTGTTACCACCCAAAGTTGATTATTTTCCTGTAACAGCACATCCTCATGTGTTTTATTCCTCTTACACCACAGCAAACGACCAACAGTTGCAATGTTTTTATTTAGTAAAGAACGACACATCATACTTTTTATCCACTTATAGTTACATTTAATGTTGAAACAGTCGTTCCCTCACCAGCTTCTCTTTATTCTCTCTCTTCAAGTTAATAAGAAAAAAACGCAGCTTGTCATGTTACTGAGAAACCGCGAAGAAGCGTAAACTCCTTTTGTTTTCGTGTTTTTCTAAAGTCTTTTGTTGGGTGTAAAAAGGTTAAAAACGGGATCTTAAACATTCAGGTGTGGAGTTTTACCTGTCAGTGTGAACACTTTGTAAACTTGACTATTATTTGAAGAGTGAAATTTGATTTGATGTCACTTTTAGGCTCCGCCCCGATTGTCGAGGACGTAACTTCGGAGTTAAATGTGTAAATATGGACTTTCACTGATATTTTACACAATTGATTATTTAGAAACAGTTTACAGTTTCATTCCAGAGTTTAACTGTTGGTAAAGCGAGTATATGAGCATTTGGGCATTTTTGTTTGGACAATTTTTTTTTGTCTTGGGATGTTGTGCGTGTGTGTGTGTGTGTGTGTGTATGTGTTAGCTACATTAGTGTCGGAGTGCAAAATTAAGGAAATTAAAAATCAGACACCAAACAGGTTTTGTCTCATTTAGTTTTTTTAACTAAACTATTTCCTTGAATCTTTCCTAGCTAAAGCATCAGCACTTGATGTGACCTTGTTTAATTCAGCGTGGCATTAGCCCATCATCTCTGATTGAGCTAATCTCATTTAGCGGAGCTTAACGGGCCATGTTTAGAGGTCATGTGATCAGGGAATTGCAGGCTATCCGAGGTCAGGATGCTTAACGGTCTCGTCTCCTCGGGCCTGAGGGTGTTGAGGACGTGACTCCTGTTTCCTGTTTCAGTTTGAGCAAACACACACACACACACACACACACACACACGGATTTAACAAGCAGGCAAAAGAAGAAAACGTCACCCAAACTCAATCACAGCTTAATTTGTGAAACGCTGAAAGTTTCTGGACGATCTGACAGCAGAATTAAACCTTGGCTAATTGTAACACACTTGTGAAATATGGTAATGGAAATATTTAAAAAAAGAAAACTCAGAAACACGTGTGGCTGGAACCTGAACACAAAAATAAAATAGTTTTGTCTGTGAAACACTCGTCACGTTGTGGTTAAGAATCGGAATCTGTATGACGGAGAGAAAAGGCAGCTGTAGTTAAAACGCAGTGAGATGACCTGATTGTGAAGCATCTTTTTTTTTTTTTTGCTAACAGCAGGCCGAGTGTAGCTCTTAAAATGAACATGGCTAATCATTAGCATTCTGGATATGATAATGGAAATATGACTAAACAGTCAGCAAATGGTGGCTCATTATGTAATGATGGCTGTTTATCAGGGAACATGGTGCAGTGTAATTAGCATCTCAGCTCTGTGACCATGACACATGGAGCGTTTTCTGTTTAAACTGGACACACGGGGCTTTTATTCTTCTTTATACTGACAGCACAGTTATTATTCGTGTTTTTGTTAGCTGCTCATGTCGGTGTGGTGCTGTTGCTGTTGCTGTTGTTGTTTTTGTTGTTGTTATTTTAACAGATGATGATGATGATGATGATGATGATGGGTTTTTCATTACTTGTTTGCTTTTAGGTTTTTTTTGTTGGTCTGTTTTTAACATCTGAAAATAGTGTTTTTTTTTGTTAGGTCAGTTTTTTTTTTTTTTTTTTAAACTGATGAAGTAGGGTTCTTTATTTGCTTTTTTGTTTTTTTTTTCATTTGTTTTTTAGTGACCACAAAGGGTTTTTTTGTTAACTGACCGTATAGGGTTTTGTGTTGGCTTTTGTTTGTTTGTTTAACTGACCACATAGATTTATTTTAGTTGTTGTTTTTGTCTCTTTTTAAAATGATCACATGGATATTTTTTCTTTGTTTTGTTTTAATCGACCACCTATATTATTATTTGCTTCTTTTTAAACGTAGTACATTTTCACTCTGTCAGGATGAGTACACATTTTTAAACAAGATATTTAGATATTTTATTAAAGCGATGAAAGGCTTAAATATAAAGCTTCCACATAAGAAACGCTGTCCAGTAGCGATTTTTCACTGAATCGTGGCATCAGTGGAAACCGGTTAAAGGAAAATCCGTCAAAATGGCAGTAATTTAAAGAATGTTTTTGTTGATGAGGGCTGAGGCGTGGGAGAGTGGAACCGTCATGGGTTCTTCTGGGTTTATGAAATTAAACAGATAAATAAAACATGTTTTGAAGTTGTATTGTTGTGTGAAACACTGTGCAGCCACCGGCACCTGCTGCGGAGTCAAAAGGACAAATAACACGCCCACTTCACAAAATAATGCAGAAAGTGACGCTAGGAGTGAAACCTGAGCAAAATAAAGCAGAAATGTTGCGAGTGTGTGGGAGGTGAAGCATCCTGGCATGTTGGAGAGACAGAGCCGGGGAATAATATCGCAAAGAAATGTACAATAGACACCTCCATCGCTGACAAAAACAAAACCTGAGCAGCAAAGCTTCAGTCAAACATGCTAAACATGCTAAACATGCTAACATGGCTAGCAGCAATTAAATGTTAAAGCTGGGTTTAAGCATGAGCTCGGGTGTGAACTGACTCAGGATTAGCAATAGCGAGTAACGCAGGTTGGGATAACAGAGAGGAGAGGTGAAACAGCGTCTTTAAGCTCTATAGACCAGAAAACAACACGGTCATTCAGGATTAGTGGTTCCTGAGGACATGTGCTATATATACAGCGGTGTGTATATAGGAGGGGCGGAGCTCCACCATTACTATCAGCTATTCGACAAATATTAATCTTCATAAAGCCCTCATTCACAACTCCATACATTCCAAATTCCATTGAAATACTCATTATTTCTTTTGAGCCACTGACTATTTCAGTAAAATATGGTGTTATTGGACAGATAGACAGATTTTCAGATGGACAGATTTGCTCAGATTTACTCCTGCCTCATGCCACTTGTGTAGATTTATTATTGCACCTAGTGGTCAGAAATAGGAACTGCAACAAACAACAGTAGAAATTCATATGGGCAGATCTTTTTAAGGACATTTAAGGACAGATAATGACAGGGTTTGCCAGATTGCACTAGTTTAAAATAATCCACCAAGAACTTGTTTTATAGCAAATAATCTGAATTATTCATAATAAATTTCTGTAAATGGCAAAGTGCTGACAGCATGTGTATGATGCACAGGACCATTTCTACTGTAAGGTATATTGTAAACATTAGGAGAGGGAAAGTGGGATTATGGAGTGCATGATGTCTGCACATCAGAAATATGTGTTAAATACTTGAGAATATAGAGATCTGTGAATGTAGGTCCCTGGTGATATGTGGCCCTTGGAACATAGGGACCTGGAAACGTAGAGCCCGGGGAATATAGGCCTCTGGGGACCCTGAGCTCAGCTCTGAAAATACATAATACACTGGGAATTTAGGACCCTGTTAACACAACACCCTAGAAATATACATTTCTGGAAATATAGTTCCCTGGGATTACAGGGCCCTTGGAGAATCAGATCCTGGCCCATCAGAATACAATTCAATTCAGTTTTATTTATAGAGAACTTTTAACACTGGACATTTTCACAAAGCAGCTTCACAGAAATCCAGATATGGATTCAGATTTATCCCTAACGAGAAGCCAGAGGTGACAAGTGATGAGGAAAAACTCCCTGAGACGACACGAGGAAGAAACCTTGAGAGGAAGCAGACCCAGGCAGGAACCCATCCTCATCTGCGAGTATAAATCATTACTCTTACTTTACTCCACAACTGTACACTATAAAGTCAAACAGTGTTGAGTGTGTTGAAAGGAATCTTCAGGATGAGCATCAGGGTCTTTTTTTTTATTTGATTAGAGTTTTTAAACTTTAAATCTGTACTATCCAAGTGAAGTCCATTATCCACAGAATAATGAATAAGACTTGGGTGTAGACTTCAGGAAGAAGAATATTTAGAGCGTCTGTGTGTCCACTGCAATCTCACGGCAATCTTTAGTCTGACCTGAAGACCCTGAAAACACAGGATCCTGGGAACATCCTCTCGAGACCCCTCGATCCTGGGGACATGGAGATCTATGAACATAGGGCCCCTGGAATATGAGGGACACAAAAAACTGGGAATATAGGACCCTAGGAACACAGTACTCTGGGAACACAGGGACCTAGCAACACAACCCATATAAACATAATATATGGAAATATAGGTTCCTGAGAACACAAGACCCTTGGAGAAGAAGATCCTGGGAACATCAGGCCCTGGTGATGTTTGGCCCTGGGAATATAGGAAGCTAGGGAACATCAGGCCTAGGGAACATGGGTATCTGGGAAGCAAAGAAGTCTCTGAAAAAATACGACTCAGGGAACATATGGGTCTTGGAAACACAACACCCTTTAAACATAGGAATATACCTGTGAATATAGAAACCTGGAAACATAAGACCCTAGAAACATCAGATCCTGGACCTGTGTGTCCCTGTGTGTCCCTGTGTGTATAGGGGTTTTGGAACATAGGGCCCTGGCAATGTAGTGACCTGGAAATATAGGACACTGGGAACATAGTGCTCTGGAAACACAAGATCTTACAAACATAATATCCTGGAAATATTGGTCCCTGGGAATAAAGGTGTTAACAGGAGATGTCTCAGGATGCAGTGCATCAGTTGCAATTTGCGACAAGATTTTTCAAACGTAGTGGCTCATGAAAAAACAGAGTATAGTGATCGTGTGTTAGCAGTGTATTAGCATAAGCAATGTCATACTGTGTTAGCGTAACCTAGCGTAATATCATGGTACATTGACACCAGGTGTACTTCACTCTAGCATGCTAGCATACATATGAGTGAATAAAAGCTTAGCTTTAGCGTGCTGTAATGTGTGAAATGTGAACTTATTCACCTCAGCTCTCATTCAGAATTAGCCGTATTGTCATCATGGAGTGTTGCTTTAATCGGATTTGAAATGTTCTGTTAAAGAGGCGACACTTGGGCCTGTCGCTCCTGCAGCGTGTGTTTTCAAATCCAAACCTATCAGTTACAAAGAACGTGTTAATGTATTCATCTGAAAAGCGCTCACTAAAGCTTTGAACTTTCTCATTAACCACGAGGACCCCGTGCATCAGGAGAGTGACAGATGAGCGAATTTCAAACGTCTCTTTAAAACATCATCATGTCCAAAGGCGAGATGAAGAGACGCCACAAATATAAAAACCAAAATGACTTTAATTATTGCTTTCTTTATCACACAGTTGCACTGGAGCAGTCCTGATCTTTTGAATTCTGGATTGTGATTGGTCAGAAGGTGTTTAATTTTCTACAGTGCAGCTGCATGTTAATTATTTTCCTCTAACAGCACATCCCCAAGAGTTTTATTCCTCTTATACCACAGCGGTTTACCAACAATTACAATTTTATTTACTAAAGAATAACACATCATTCTTTAAATCCATTTATAGTTACATTTAATGTTAATGAAGCAAGTTCCTGTTGTCACTTACGTTATAGCAGCTATAAACACTCGTTCCCTCACCAGCCTCTTTATTCTCTCTCTTCAAGTTAATAAGACAAAAAAAATAAACGCAGCTTGTTGAATCATGTTACAGAGAAACCGCAAAGAAGCGTAAACTCCTCTGTCCTGAAGACGTCGGAAAACTTACAGTTACAGCTTTACCTCTGACACTGGAGACTCCTTCCATAAATGTTAACTAGACGTCTCCTTGCTTTAAGAAAACTTCACCACATCTATGATTTTTAAATCTGTTTATTATCAGTAGAGTGTTTGCTGTACACGTCCCTGTGAATGAGCTGTTGCTATAGAAACGATAACGTATCAGAGCGAGTGCATTAATATAAACCTGCGCTACTGTCAGAGCTGCTGTTATAGAGAATTAATCAACACCTTCTGACCAATCAGAGTGCAGGATTCAGCAGATCTGTGGTGTAAGTCTAGAACAGACACTCTTCAGTCATTAGTGCGTTATTGTAGTAGTAATTGTTATTTGTTATATTCACTCTTGTGGATGGGAAGCGTGTCTTAACCTTCCTGTAACTAACACCGTAACCGTGGCGCCTGTTTCCTGCTTCAGATGATTCATTAGGCGTGAGAACATTTTTTTTATTTTTTCCTCTGCTAAAAGAACAGACCTGGAGTCTGGCCATGAAGATGTAATGGACTTTAGAGAACGTTTGAGCACTCAGAGTCTCTCAGAGCAGACGGCAGGTCACGGGATGATGATGTTTTTTCCCAGAACACGGCGCAGGAAAAAGCTTTGTGAGCTCTCTGGGTTTCTCTCTCTCGACTCTCCGGGACTGAAAAGATGATTTATCCTTGTGAAAGCAGAGCAATGGGCTTTTTCTCCGACCGCTTCCATGGTTACGGCTCTGCGATGCCAATGTCCGCTCGGTCCCTGAGAATTCATGAGCTCCGGAGGAAAAAATGAGATGTGAAATCGCTTTCTGTGTTGATTTGTGTGTGTTTTGAGTTGTACATTTTGGTGACGTTGATCGATGGTCAGTTTATATAAATTACAATCATTATTAATATATATTTAGAAACATCTGATAAATTTACATCACAATACACTTTTCTGAATGTCTCCATTATGTAAAATTTACTTTATTTATTATTTTTATTCTTGTTTCTTTGTTTGTTTTAGTTTTTATATTTTAGTAAATATCACATATCATCCTATACTATATACCATATCATACTGCAATATTTTCCACGATGTCATTACAATTAATTTTGCTAAGATTTTTCTGAGAAAATAAGCTCCAGAAATCACTGGATATTACAGAAATAATTATACATTTAGAAATATTTTTTATAAATTTACCAAAATGCAAATATTCAGTGAGGGAAAATAAGAAAAAAGATGATTTTTTAATGCTTAATCAGTTACTGAAATTGCGAGTGAAAGCTAAGCTAGCGAGCTACATGGACTGTGCTGTTGTGTTTAGTTACCTGAGAGGCGGAGTCTCAGAGACAGAGCTGTCAGTCAAGCATGCTCATTAGAATATTAGAATATTAGGCCACGCCCATTAGTCTCAGATCAGTGTGATCAGTGAGTTCAGCTGCTGTTTGAGTGTTTTATTACTTTCATGACAACATTTATAATATTTTCTGGAATGTTCTTTAATTCTTCTCTAACTGTGGACAGTTTTAAAACGTAGCTCTTTGTTCCGAGTGTCATGGTTTTGATCGTTGGGTTTGAAATTTGTTTCTGTGAACATTTTCACGTCAGAAATTTTCTGTTTTTGTTCTGTCACAGCTTACTGTTTTTTTTTCTTCTCTTTTTCGTCTCCAGTTCCCTCCAAACAGAAAACGATGACGATGAAGTGACAAACAAAACCTGGGTGTTGACCCCGAAGGTGTACGAGAGTGACGTCACACACATTCTCAACAGTTTACTAGACGGATATGACAACAAGCTGAGGCCGGATATAGGAGGTGAGTGTTTACTCATCATTCTGTTCATTCTGATCGTTTGATCGCTGAAGCTGGACAGATGTTCAGGAACGTGTGCAGTTTTCACAGTTATATAGTAGAAAATGTCAAAACTGGACCAGGTGAAGGGTTTCCACTGTACCACAGGGATGTTTTTACTGTTAAATGATGAAGTAAAATGCAGTATGTTTTGCTCCAGTATGTTCAACACTAAGCAAAACCTCGGGTTCTGAACAAAGGCGTATATTAGTGGTGTAACATGCCACTATCTCTAATGGGTGTGGCCTAAACCACAATCCTGGCACTGACAGTTCCTCAGCCTCAGCTACATCACTCCGGTTCATAATTGATCTCCACTAGAGATGTGTGTGGGACGGTTTCTGAAACCCCACTCACACAGTTATTATTTTTGTCTTTAACTGCATGCAATATTTTTTAACCTCTTTAGTTGAATCTTTTTCCCAGAATTCTGTCTGTGTGGAGTTTCGCATGTTCTCCGCATGTCCGTGCAGGTTTTTCTCCGAGTTCAAACAACATGCCAGTAGATGGACTGACTGAGATAAATTGCCCTGAGGGGTGAATAAGAATTTTCCCGGGATAGACCCAGATCCACCATGACCCCGACTAGGATAAAGTGCTCACTGATGATGATGAATGAATGAATGAATGAATGAATGAATATTTCCTAAAATATAAACAAACTAGTAGCCTGAGTTAAACCAGTGCGACCCTGACCAGGCAGTTACTAATGATGAAGGATTTAATGCTGTGATGCTTCACACAGCACCGTATGTTAATGTTGATGTTAATGTTCATGGTAATGAATGTGGACGTTGTTTTTGTCCCATCTGAAAGTAAAAACGTCATACACACCTCTCGTCTCTACCCTACGCCCTGTGAACCTTTCTGCTGTATTCATATTCATGTATTCATATTCGATTACATCTCTAATAAATATAAATAAATATACTTCGGCTCTGTCTATCTGCCTGTCAGATATTAGCACACACTCGACAGCGAACAGTGCATGCTGTTATAATGTACACAATCCTGACACTTCAGTCTATAAATCCATTATAAATTTCACAGCTTGCAGAAATGCTCTATTTTTAGTCCCCTTGCTGATTGAGCTGCAACTCGCGCAGTGTCACGACAGCACATTTAGGACGTGTTAGCATAGCAACATTCCAGATATTCAGCACGTTTAGGACGTGTTAGCATAGCAACATTCCAGATATTCAGCACGTCTGGCAGCCGGCATCAGGAGGTCATGATCCTCTCCTGGGAGAACCGTCATGAAGCTGAAGGAAAAAAAAAAGGCACGCAGTTGCGTGTGCTCTATTCGAGCAGTGATTGCAGACTCACAATGAGTACAGGAGGATTTTTAAGGAGAGCCTCAGGGTTCTATGTTTGGCTCTTCTTTTCTTTTTTTTTAATTCTCCTGCTGCCTGAAGCACTTGAAGGAGAAGAGCATGGATTGCGGTATAATCCGGCTCAAGTCGATTGTGTGCCTCATGCAATATTTATGCAACTGCGGTCTTTTGTGTGTGTGTGTGTGTGTGTGTGTGTGTGTGTGTGTGCAGCGAGAACCACAATCCTTTAGGGAATGCTCTGCCTCCAGAAAGTTTTGTCTGACACACTTTACCATGTACAGTGTGAATGTAAATGTTTTCACCACTGAGAGCTCTACAGGAAGTGTAGTGTGTGAGTGTGTGAGTGTGTGAGTGTGTGTGTGTGTGTGTGTGTGTGTGTGTGCTCATTAGAACCCACTGTTTGAGAGAATTCAAAGGAGAAATCCTAGTGCTGTCGTGCAGTGCAGCGGGTGAAAGACTAACACACCGGATGTGTTTTTGATCTCAGCCTGATTAGAGTTTTTGTTCTAGCGTGTAGCTGCAGAGTTCTTGACAAACGCAGCTGCGTGTTTTGGCAGCGACAGATGATGTAAACACGGGGATACGAGTGCTCGAGATATAAGCGTCATTACCACTGATTATTTTCCTGTAACAGCATGTCCCAAAGTGTTTCATTCCTCTTGTACCACAGCAGTTTGATTATGACTACAATTGTTTTATTAAAGAAATATTACGTCATATTTTATATCCGTTTATAGTTACATGTGATGCTGTTGGACTTACGTTATAGCAGCTATAAACACTCGTTTCCTCACAAGCCTCTCGTTTTCTCTCTCTGAAGTTAATAAGAAAAAAAAAACAAACTGAGAAACCTCGTCTTTACCTCTGACTGTTACAAAGCGCTGACGCTGGAGACTCCTTCCACAAATGTTAAATAAACGTCTCCTTACTTTAAGAAAACTTCACCACATCTACGATTTATTTTATCTGTTTATTCACAGCATCTGCCTGTGAATGAGCTGTTGCTATAGAAACGATAACATTAGAACGAGCGCATTAATTATAAATAAAGCTGTGATTTGCAGCTGCGCTAATGTCAGAGCTGCTGTTCTAGAAAACTAATCAACACCTTCTGACCAATCAGAGTGCAGGACTCATCAGCGCTGTGGTCTTAAGCAGATGCGTAACCTGACTCTGAATACGAGGAACTTTCCTCGTGTAAATATTGACGTAACTTTTGAATTTTTGAAGGTTTTGAAAGTGGTGGACTCTGAATAAGGCTCAGTGTCAGTGTTTAATAAATGAGCACTTGTATTTTTTTATTTATAACAGGTATATTTTCATTGTGCATCAGTAATACACTGTGCATTATTATAATCGAGGTAAACATCACGATGTAATAAAACAAGCTTTTCAGGGAATACTTCAGCCCACTTTCTCTGTTCTCAGCTGAATCATCTATTAATTAGACACCATTTCTGAAACAAAGCGCAGGAGTTAATGTGGCTAATAGAAGGCCATTTTGGTTAACACATAATCTACACAAAAACATAACGTACAGATCATTTATAACACGTGAAAAGGACAAGAGCAGACACTGTGAGTGTTTAATAACACACTGATATTGTACAAAGCAGAGGCTTGTCCTTCTTTCCACTACATGTCCTATATATCCTGCGTACGCTTGGCTGCATTTGTGGATTTGTGATGTGATGTTGAAGCGAGTGGACTGCAGGGGAATGATGAAGACGTGCACTCGCTGTGACACCAATCTGCCCCGACCAGCCGCCATATTAACGCTGACATCCTCCGTAATGTCACCGCTCTCCCTCATCACAAGGCATTTATTCAGTACAGCGATACGCTAACGCTGTTCCAGCTGAACTGTCGTGTCACGTTTAAGAAAGCGATGAAATTTAATTGTTTTATGTAACGTGAAGTAGGAAAAATGAAACTATCGATAGAAAAATATAAATCAATATCTGATCAGCTGCTTATGACTGAAATGTGTAACAGGGTTTGTACTGAAAATACCCACATGATAACTCACAGTATCACAGTCATGATGAGTGGTGCATTCTGGGTATTATTTAAAATTATAATATTATCAGCATATTTTAAAGTTTTATTTGAAGTGTATTGAAGCTTTTAAACATCTTGTTAATGGTTTATGTATCACAAGTTTGCTTTTCTTATGTGTATATATTTTAAATATATTATTATTATTATTATTATTATTTAAGTAATATATATTAAATTATATCAGTTAATAAAAAATACTAATGTATAATGATAAACACCACTTAAAATATATAGTGTATTTTCAATGTTTTAAATATTTTAAATATAACTTAACTGAATAAATGTGTTGTTCATTGCTTTTATTTTTTTATATATATATAATTTTTAAAATTATTTTAATTTACATTTTAAATATGTTTTAAATGTATGTTATGTAAAATAAAAATGATTTATATACAGTACATTTGAAATAAATTACAGTAGTTATATAATAAGTAAACAAACTGGTGAAGGTGTTAAACGTGCTCTCAATGGTTTATGTCTAACAAATCTCTCTCTCTCTCTCTCTCTCTCTCTCTCTCTCTCTCCCTCTCTGTCCCTCTCTCTCTGTCTCTCCCTCTCTCTCTCTCTCTCTCTCTCTCTCTGTCCCTCTCTCTGTCTCTCCCTCTCTCTCTCTCTCTCTGTCTCTTTCTCTCTCTCTCTCTCTGTCTCTTTCTCTCTCTCTCTCTCTGTCTCTCTCTCTCTCTGTCTCTGTCTCTCTCTGTCTCTCTCTCTCTCTCTGTCTCTCTCTCTCTGTCTCTCTCTCTCTCTGTTTCTCCCTCTCTCTCTCTCTCTCTCTCTCTGTCTCTCCCTCTCTCTCTGTCTCTCTCTCTCTCTCTGTCTCTCCCTCTCTGTCTCTGTCTCTCCCTCTCTCTCTTTCTCTCTCTCTCCCTCTCTCTCTGTCTCTCTCTCTCTCTCTCTGTCTCTCTCTCTTTCTTTCTCTCTTTCTCTCCCTCTCTGTCCCTCTCTCTCTGTCTCTCCCTCTCTCTCTCTCTCTGTCTCTCCCTCTCTCTCTGTCTCTGTCTCTCCCTCTCTCTCTCTCTCTCTCTCTCTCTCTCTCTCCCTCTCTGTCTCTCTCTCTCTTTCTCTCTCTCTCCCTCTCTCTCTCTCTGTCTCTCTCTCTCTCTCTCTCTCTGTCTCTCTCTGTCTCTCCCCCTCTCTCTCTCTGTCTCTCTCTCTGTCTCTCTCTCTTTTTTCAGTCAAACCCACTGTGATCCACACGGACATGTTTGTTAATAGCATCGGGCCTGTAAATGCAATCAACATGGTAAGTGATTTCCCTGAGGTGTTAAGAAAAAAACCCCTAGCACTGTAATCTTGATGCCAATTAAAGTGTGGTTAACGTCTCCCGTCTTCCTCTCAGGGGGAATTAGCTTTACATTCAATTAAATAAGCCATTGTGCTTTGATGTTGGTGTTTTTATACTGTACGCAGGCGGGCTTTAGGCACTGAAACACTAATAGAAACAGTGCACTCGCTCTGCATCGATATGATGAACAGAAACACGGAGAGGTTGTGAAGGCGTGCCTCAGGGCTCTATGTATGGAACAATCTGGATGTTTATTTCTTTTATACGTTCTCGGGTTTGAATCGATTTCATCTCATGACTCACTCCAGACTAATTGAGACTCGACGTTCATAATCCACGCAGCTCACTTCTATTTTGGAAGCGGAGAACAGGAATTAAACTGCCGGATATAAATAGCACGAAAAGGCACCGCTAGTTGTTAGCAGTCGCTATAATTAGATTAAATGCAGCTTTCAGGGAGAAAATGAAGTCGCTCAGGGTTTTATTCTATGTTTAAATTAAACATGGGCATTTTCACTCTTATTACATCATCGTTAAACATTCGAGTCCATGATTATGAGTTTTAAATATAAATGTATGTAGCTGGAGACGCAGAACGTTTCAGTTTTATTAATTCTCTCTGAATACAAACATGACTTTATTCTCTAAGTCTGTGATTTTTAGATATTTATAACAAAAATACAGCATTTTTATGATTTTTGCTGGTCTGTTTGCTAATTTAAATGTTTTGTTTTTCCTCTGGTACATTCCAAAAACAATATTATAATTTAAAATTATGATTAAATGATGATATGATGATACAGTGGTGAGAGCGCCTCATGCTATAGCCACTGGTCCTTCTAGAAGGCATTTCTGCCAAAACTCGTGGGACTGCAGCCCATTATTCCCTCTTCCTTAATATTTCTGCTGTTAAATACCAAATTTAAATAAAGGTTTTAACAATTTCATTTGAAAGTGTGCCTTCGATTACCATTTTTGAATTAACATGGTTTCTTTGAAGCATAATTGAACTCACCTTGCTACTGTCTGAAACAAAGATATCATTTTATTACAGGTAGCTTTGGCTAATTGCTCCATACGCAAGTTAAAATTTGTCAATATTTAAATTCAGAAAAGTTCGCAATCATGTAATCTACTGTGTTTGTATTTTACTGCATTATTTCCCCTGTAGCATGAAGTGTAAATGTTGGCATTAGCCTAACTCTCCTGCATGTCGGTGCTAACACAGCACTGAAATAGTGTAGAAAATAAAAGTTGCAGTCGTGTGGTGGAAGTGTGAGCAGCGCTGCAGCTGTGACGTGAATGAATTTCAACTTTAGCAGCTCAGTGTTTAATGAATAAAGATGATGTAAACACTGCTTTCATCTTAAACTGCGTCCCAGAGGCATCACATTAACATCGCCGCCATTATCACCTCCAAATATTCAGCTTTACGAATTCACAAAGAGGACGGCGTGTGTGTGTGTGTGTGCGTGTGTGTGTGTGTGCTCGGGGAGGGTGTGTCCTGCATGGTCCTTACCGCTCGATGTCTTTTGATGTGAGCATTTTTGTGTCTTCGGCGTCTCTGAGGGATTTTTTCAGCCTCTTCTGAAGCAAGTTTCATTTCCTTTGATGCTCTGAGCTCCGTACGGAACGCGGCGCACGCGGCCTGGTTCTCCGCCCCGCACTGTGGATCTGATGCGCAGTGGTTCTGTCAGGGTTGCAAATGCAAATTAAAAAAACAGGGGCAATGTGACAAAACCACCAGACAACAGAGAAGCTCTGTGCTGAACTCACACACACTCACACACACACTCATACACACACACAGAACCGTGCTGCAGATTTGGGATTTTTATTTTGTTGTGAGGTTCTAGGAAAAAAATGATGACTGCTGACACACTCATAAAATATTTAGAGCCCTTAAGGGCTGTTAAAAATCCTACGACAAAATGTTTCCTGTCAGAAAGGGTCCCATTATTTAGGATGCTAATAACTCTTAACTATCACTTAAATTGGTAACTTAAAACCCTTAATAAAAGGGAGGAAAAGAACCTTTAATTGAAAGATAAGAACTCTAAATTCACTAGAAGCTTGGAACCCTAAATTGGAAGCAAAGAACCATTAATTAACTGGAAGATAAGAAAATAAGAACCCTTAATTAATTGGAATTAATTAATTTAATTAATTGGAAGCTAAGAAACAATTGGGAACTAACAACATTTCATTAATTTAATGTACAGTTCATTAATTTGAAGCTAACAACTCTTACAATAACTCAAGGAACCCTTAAAGAACCCTTGAAGAACCCTGTTTTCTAAGGGTGTGTGTATTAACTTGGTAAGTTTGCAATACTCCAAATTATTGCGTATTATTGTTTCCTTAATATCTAGAACCTGTCAAGAGTTTAAATATATTTAACTGTCTTTGTACACTCTTAGAAAAAAGGGTTCTTCAGGGGTTCTTTGAGGGTTCATTTGATAATTAAATCTTCAAACCAAGGTTCTACTTAGAAGCCATTATTTTAGGTGAACACTTCCAACTAAAGAACTGCTGAGGAAACTACATTTTTGAAAAGTGTACTTTTTATTGTGCTGCAAACCACAGGGGTCTGATGTTCCACAAAGCAATAAAAAGATTAAAATAAATAAATAAATAAAGGAACTGGAGGAGTAATAAAATGTTCCGCTGGACCGTGTGCCTTTGGCTGTTTAATATGCTCAAAGTCGTGATGCATTTCTGAGCGGAGAAACCAGAAGAGCCGAATATTATTCTGAGGATAATGACTGACCCAAGGGAGTTAGCGAGTTAGAGAACGTCGTGCTAAAAACGCAAGCCCATTAACTGCCCCGTTAAACATTTAATTTTCAGGTTCAGGGAGTCAAGATGGCCGCTTTCACAGGCTCGATAAATACGTACAAATCTCTGTATGGCTTAAAGAATCTCCCTCTATTTCTTTTTCTCTCTTGTGGAAGTGTTCTGATCTGTTCACACACCAGGTTCTGCTAAATAAATCCAGATTCCACCACAGAGTTCTGCTCTAGGTATCTGGGTATGTGTTCTTATCTTGGGGTTTCTGCTTTGAGAAGTAACCTTAATTAGCTTCTGTGATCGAAGCTTTGACAAAAACATCCTCAAATCTGTAATCTGATCCATTATAGTTAGAAAGTGATTTGTTTACAGACACAATCTAATAGTAATATTTGCGTAAAGATTTAGAACAATCTTTACAAGCCACAGTTCGCTAAAGTCCAGCTCATTATTATGGCATAAGTACCAAATCTGCTCAGAAAAATCCTGTTTTATTTTAAAAAGGAAGAGCATTGGGTCTGATTTCTGTGTAAATGTTTCCATGGTGAAACTGATCTAAAAATTCCTTGCAAACATTTTGCTGATTTTCTTCTTACTTGTGTGTATGTTGATAAATGCGAATTATCCATGAAGGAACAGGTGTGTTCCTTCATTTACATTTAGCCACGCCCACAAAACTCCATAAAAGAGCTGGAAATGACAAAACGGCAACTAAATGGTAAAAGAGCACCTCCTAAGCATGGCAGTTGCTAAATCTTCCAGTAATGCAGCTCAGCCAGTGCAGCACGTCGGCTACCATACACACGCACTAACTTTTGTCCTTTTTTGGGGAGCCATTACTTTTGTTCTAATTGAATGGATAGTCTTATTTGTCTTAATTTATTTATTTGTAATTGAAATTTAAACTTGACAGCATAATTCATATATAAAATATATAATATAAATCTACGCAAAATCATAGGAACCCATCACTTTTCTGAACGAACACGATTTGCATTAATAGCTAGAAGTCGCTGTGTGAACGCTCCTGTGAATGATTTACGAATAAATCAGTTCGTATCCAGAGAGATGACTGAAGCCTGATTTTTTCTTACAGTGTGACTTTAAGAACAGATTTGATCTCGTGTAATATTGACTGCTCGTAAACGTCCACGTGCAGAGATTCGATTTGGAGAAACGCTGCTCCAGTAATTCCTGTAATCACGTCCTCCAGAGCCTCAGAACCTCCTCAGCTCCATCACTGATGTTCTTGGAGTGAGTTAAAATGCTCTCAGAACTTCCTAAAGAACTTCAGTGTGCATGTAACGAAGCTCTGAGTTCATGCTTTACACCTCAGCTTCACTTTCAGCTCTCAGACGTCCACTCGCCTTTTTCTGCGTATGAAGTATGAGCGTAAACGTGAGCTTTGGATTAGAGCTGTGATTGTGTAGTGATGCGAACACTTTAACCACGTGAGCTTTGGATCAACAACACGCAGAAACGTGGAGAGGATTTACTGGTAAAATGTAGTGAAATAAATTTCCTTGATACTCTTTTATAGAAGTCACATGACCATGTGATTGTTTTTTTCCGTTATTTGTTAATTTTTACGTGTGATTCTTTTCAGAATTAATTTTTTTACATGATTCATTTATATTTGTATACGAATTTCACATGCTAATTAGTTTATTAACAGTGTGAAAGTAACAAAGTTCTATCAGATATTAAATTATTAAATTAAATATTTTAAATACGCACAGTATTTAAATACGAGTCCAGCTAGCATACCAGCTAGTATGCCAATTAGCTAGCTTGTTATTAACTAGCTAGTACTAAAGTTTATCAGATTTACTTTTATTGAAATATTTACATATAATAAAATATTTTCAACATAGAACATAAAGAGATGCTTATTAGCTTGGTCAGCTAGCTCATCAGCAACCTCACAGACTACACTGTTGAAGGAAAGGGCATTGCATTCTGGGTAAATATCCTACAGCTATATTGACTTAATTACATTTCCTCTAACAAACTTCCCAAGAGCTGATAAAGTACTAACACTAAATCAGCAAAGGAACACAGCCTTGTGCTGCCAGCAAAGCCCTCGCTCACTTTGTAGTGCACTAAGTGTTTAAGTGCCCTTGATGTCCCTCACTCCTCCTCCCAGGAATACACCATCGACATCTTCTTCGCTCAGACCTGGTACGACAGACGCCTGAAGTTCAACAGCACCATGAAGGTTCTGCGTCTCAACAGCAACATGGTGGGAAAGATCTGGATCCCTGACACCTTCTTCCGGAACTCCAAGAAGGCCGACGCCCACTGGATCACCACGCCCAATCGCATGCTCCGGATCTGGAACGATGGGCGGATCCTGTACACGCTGAGGTAAAACTTGTAGTCGGTATAAATGTTCACGTTTTAACTGTATTTTCTGGATGAGAACCGAAGCAGATAAATGTTTCAAACTAGCCAGTTTGCATGCTAATTAGCCATGTTAGCCATGTTTAATGTTAGCCATGCAAAACATTAAAAACATGCAAAACGTACAGAATTTACGCAGATCTGAGTCAATCTCCTTGGTGACCTATCAATACGGTATAATCGTCATGTTGCTGTGTTTGCATGATGTGAGCTTAGAACTTTAAAATATCTGGTTTAATTCAGACAGAATAATGTAAGCGCTCCAAAACCACATCCATGAAGAAACTCGTTAACAATGCAACACATTAGTGCCTCCATATTTTTACAGATTTATATTTATACTTCACAAATACGGTTATCTTTTCAAATAAGAAAAGAAATAAGGACAGTTACGTTTTTGGTATTTATCCAGTTATATGATGAATTAATTGAAGTTTCATGCTAATGCTAAATGCCAAATGCAGCTTTCATGTCTTACTTGTTAATTCCATTTTTTTTGCCCACATAATGAGAACGATCCAAAGCTGCAGATTGGAAATGTGTGTTTCTGTGTGTGTGTGTGTTTCTGTGTGCGTGCGTATGTGTGTGTGTGTGTGTGTGCATGCGTGTGTGTGTGTGTGAGTGTGTGCTGTAATGTGAAACAAATCTTGGCCTGTGTTAGCGATGTAATCATGCGAGTTATTTCTGTCCGTAGGTTGACCATCGATGCCGAGTGCCAGCTTAAACTGAATAACTTTCCCATGGATGAGCATTCCTGTCCCCTGGAGTTCTCGAGCTGTAAGTGCGGCCATATGCTGCTTCTCCATTCCTCTAACATTCCTCGTTTTCTTTCCATTTTCTCTCCTTCTCTTTCCTTCCGTGCCAAAAACCCGGCTCTTTTGCATGCTGATATGAGAACGTCGGATATCGCTATCTCTCTTTCTCTGTCTCTGCTTTCTGGCCTTCACATTTTTTTTCAAGACGAGTAATGATGAAAATGTCACTTTATTCCCTCATCACCTGCCTTTCGGCCCATCAGGCTCAGGCTGTTCCAGAAAATTCTCTCGCTCTCTCTCTCTCTCTCTCTCTCTCTCTCTCGTAACGCAGGAGAGGTGAGCGAAGACCCTTTTCATGCTAATGAGCCTGCTAGGGAGCACATGGGGCACACGGGAAAGAGCTCCACAGAAAGCTTTCTGTCAGAGTTTCTTTAAAATAATGTGGTGAAAAAATTATAGCACACGTAGATGGATAGAGATCGGCCTCGTTACAATCCAGCTGGCTTCCCTTAGTCACACCTCAGAGAGATACGAACGACACCGAGTGACTCGATAATCCAGCAGAGATTCCAGCCGTCCATCATGTGGACTAAATGAAGCTCAGTAAGAAGCACAGTACTAAACATTTATATGTAATGAATTAAGGCTGCGTCTCAGATTGGGTGTGTCAGTCACACACTTCCTCATGATTTAGATCACACAGAGAAAGACAAACAGTTAACGAGATAAAAAATGAAGTGGGTTGTGATGCATTAACTTGGCCCCGCCCACAGAACAGAAAGGGCGGGGCTAATCACACTAACAGAACTGATAATGGCTACTAGGTTTCGCTTGCGATTCAAGTGGTGAGAACTCTGTTGCTAGGCAACCACAAAAAAAGGGCTAATGATTTAGCTAACTAGACAAAGTGGCAGTGGAAATGAAAGCAAACCATCATCATGTCAATGTTTCCCAGGTGTTTTTTTTTTCATCTAATTTAAAATATTATCATCAACATGGAGTCACAACTTCAGAGTGGTGAATTTCACACGTGTGCAAGAGTGAGCCGTTCCCGTGGAAGCTTCAGGGGAAAACATGACTGGTTTTAACCGCAGTATATTCCGATTTTTTTAACAAACAGTTAAAAATATGGACTGATTTTCTAGTAAAGTTTCTAGTCATTTATTTTAAAAATCCAGAAGAGTCCATCTTGATTTTTTTTTTGTGCCTCTGATGGTTTCATTTCTGCAGACGGCTACCCGAAGGAGGAGATCATTTATAAGTGGAAGCGGAGTTCCGTCGAGGTCGGAGACATCCGCTCCTGGAGACTGTATCAGTTCTCCTTCGTGGGTCTGAGGAACATTTCAGATGTCGTCAGCACCTTCTCAGGTCATTACATCCATTATCACAACACACACACACACACAAACACCTTTATCATAACACACACAGCCTGAGTGCCTCGAGAAGGAGAAGGAGTAAAGCTGGATAGAGTGAGATCATGTTTGAGGAGAAGACTTAATTTAATGTGTATTGATGAGGAAAGGACTCTCTTTATCTGATGAAGAACCCACAGAACCCTGGTTCCACATTGCATGTCTATGTCTTATCAAGTCAGGGGTCATTTCCTGTAGCTTCCAGTTGTATTAGCTTTCAAAGCTAAATAAAGATTATACACTCTTTTAGGAAGTTTTAGAACCCATAAGGAACATTGGTTGCTCCTCTGGGGAACACTTAAAGGTTCTATTTAGAACCATACAACTGAGAGGTTCCCTATCAAAAAAGGTTCAGAAAGGAAGTTTTTAGGAGGATAAGAACCTTTAATCATCCAGTGAAACATTGGAGATCCGTCTTGTACCAGTGAAGGACGCATGGCCTTTGCTCAACCACAGTAAATGATGCTAACATTTAAATATCAGCTGCTTTATGTGCATCTTTACCACATCAGGTCTTTGATCTCATATCCAGATGTGCTTCAGAAGATGATACACACACGTTTATGCTAATATAGTTTACACTCACTCTCTGTTCGCTCTACAGCAGCTGTAAATCACTTTCACATCAATCACTGCCCTGTTTACCGTGAAATAATTAAGTAGTGACAGTAAGAGAGAGGACGAGGACATGACCATGCCATCTGCTCTCTAAATCTCTTAAAACACACACACACACACACACACACACACACACACACTGTAATGGCCCATTGAAACATTGATCAGATAAAGAGCCAGATGTTTGTAGATGTGTGGAGGAATGAGAGGACAGCAGTGTGGACACATCTGGAGGAGAATAATAGAAATTTAACCCCTCGATTATGGGGTCACACACGGCCATCTGTCAGCTTACAGAGGATCAGAGAGTGAGAGAGAGAGAGAGAGGGAGAGAGAGAGAGAGAGAGAGAGAGAGAGAGAAAGGGGGAGAGGGAGAGAGAGAGAGAGAAAGGGGGAGAGGGAGAGAGAGAGAGAGAGAGAGAGTGAACGATGGGAAAAAGAATCAGTGTATAGACAGTCTCAAAACATCAACAACTCTCATTTTTTATATAAATTTTTTTAAAATCAAT
Source organism: Pangasianodon hypophthalmus (assembly GCF_027358585.1). Lineage (NCBI taxonomy): Eukaryota > Metazoa > Chordata > Actinopteri > Siluriformes > Pangasiidae > Pangasianodon > Pangasianodon hypophthalmus. Next base: position 25,148,950 of record NC_069724.1, read on the forward strand.
CAATAAAGAGGGCAAAATCATAGCCTTTAAATATTTTGGATTCTTTCTTCTTCTTCTTTCTCTTGTTTTTGTTGCTGTTGTTGTTCTTCTTCTTCTTCTACTTCTTCTTCTTATTATTATTATTATCGATGCTAACCAGACTCAGACCTACACACCTTTCTCCTACATAAGAACCCTTATTGTTCTACTGAACAGAACAGACTGTATCTTAGCAATGAAGAGGCCAAGGGTAACGCTCAACATGATGCTACCACCACCATGCTTCACAGTGGGGATGGTGTTCTCAGTGTTCTAACCCTAACCCAGTGTTGCACTTTGTGCCAAAAAGTTGAATTTTGTTTTCCTCACCCCAGAGAAACTTTTTCCCATGTTCGCTGAGTCTCCAAACGTGATTTTGTGTGGCTGTTTTCAGTAGTGACTTTCTCCTCAACAATCTTCCGTAAAGTCCAGTCTGTGGTTGTCCTGTGAACAGTTTCTCCCATCTGAGCCGTGGATCTCTCCAGCTCCTTCAGAGTTCTTCTTGTCCTCTTGGTTAATTCTCTGACATTAAATCCCCTCTTTAACCGCTCGCTGACTTTTGGTGGACGGTCTCCTCGAGGCAGAGGTGCTCTTGTGTCCTGTTCTTTACATTCTTTAATAATGGATTTAATGTTCAAATTCAAACCTTGATTGATTCTTTTCCAGAACTTTGTCCCAGACAGAAGATCGCTTCTTGCTCATTGTGATGATGTTTGTTTAGGTAAACAAGGTTCCTGGTTTAGGTTCCTGGTTCTTCCAGGAACAGGTGTATTTATATTGAGATTGGGGTTTCACATTAATGGGAGTGAATATTTACGCAATCACTATATTGATTTTCTTCCCCAAGCTTTAAGATTATGGGTTATTTTGCTTAGACTCATTTTTACATCCATTTCAGTTCTAAGGCAACATAATGCAGACAAGTTCAAGGGGGCAAATACTTATGCTCACCACTCTATAGAGAATATGGATTTTTTTAATTCCTTTCTGTCTCAGAAGCTCAGCGCTGATTAATAATCCATACCCGCAGCATCTCATTTCAGCTGATATGTGACACACTAATCCCTTTATTTCAGTCAAGACTAGTTTGTCTTCTCACTCCAGTTTCTCTCAGGAAGACGATCGCTATGGCAACCAAAACAATCGGTGTGTCCTTCGAGTCCTCATTACTGTGCAGCTTGTTTGACGTCATCATCTTTCGAAGGTTCTAACACCTTTTCTTCTCCTCACCATGACGAGAGATCTGAAAGCAGCAGGAGGTGTTTCATGTTACAGTCACAGCTGGATGCTGAAGATGCTAGTGATGGTGTTTGTGTGTTAGTGAATAGGGTGAGTGGTTTGGGACACGCCCACAGTGGACTGGTGATGTTTATCTGGGATATATCTCAGCTTTGCACATCTGGATCCTGATGTTTCTGTCCATACTTCTGGTTAAATCACTTGAGCAGATTGTCAGATCGGATGGAGAGTGTTCAGTTTTCTTGAAGTCTTGCCGCAGATTCTCAGTCAGGTTGAGGTCTGGGCTTTTACCGAGCCGTTCTAACACTTTCAGGTTCTTGGTGTTGATCTGCTCCAGTGTAGCTTTGGCAATGTGCTTGTCCTGTTGAAAGGTGAAGCTCCGCCCCCAGTCTCAAATCAAAAGCAGGTTTTCTTCTAGGATTGTCCTGGATTTGGCTCCATCCTTCCTGCTTTCCACTCTGACCAGGTTTTCCCCTGTCCCTGCTGATGGAAAACATCTCCACAACATGATGCTACCACCACCATGCTTGGTGTTGGGTTTCCGCCACACATAGTGCTTCATGCATGTTACATTTTGGTCTCATCTGACCAGAGAACCTTTTTCTACATGTTTCCTGAGACTCCAACGTGTCTTATGGCTTGCTGCTCACTACCAGTTCATAAAGTCCAGCTGTGTGTAGTGTCCAGGCTGTGGTTGTCCCATCTGAGCTGTGGATCTCTCCAGCTCCTCCAGAGTTCCCCTTGTCCTCTTGGTTAATTCTCAGAGTCATGTTTTTATTGGATTTAACGCGATATGGTTCGGGGCCTGGTCACAGTGGACTGATGATGGTGTTCTACATGTTTATAACAACAACAAGAAATCTGGATAATGATCTTTTCCTCCAGATCGGTTTAATTTGTTGGCTCTGGAGTTGAGTCCCCGTGAGTGATGCTGAGATCTTTTATTGCCTTTATAGCATTTTTAAAACTCGCTGTGTTGTAGATAAATTAGTTCTGTAGTTTTATAGCTGGTACACTAAATGCTTTGCAGCGCAGCAATAAAAACTCCATTATCTTTTCTTTTCTTTTGTTGTTTTTTTTCTGGGAATGAACATATAAACGTATAAATGCTAATCACACAGCGCTGTATCAGAGAGATGAGAAGAAGCAGGAGAAGAAGAAGGCAGGAAGTTACCTTTTAAACTCTAAACCTGTGCTAACTAACAAATCTTTTTAAACTATTTAAAGTCAGAAGAAGTGGTTAGCATGATCTGAGGTGGAGAATTAAGCGTGACGTTTTCGGTGTTATCCGGTTAGCTCTGTGAGTTTAGCGAGAATAATACGTCGCTAAGTTCATTCCCCGGCAGCAGTAAGTGACTCGCGGCGTCAGGAGTGATGTTTCAGCAGTCTGCTCTGTCCCGTAAGCCCTGCATCTCTCTGCAAATTGGAGAGAAGATTCTTATTTACGGGTGTAATGTGGTTGAGGCGGTGGAGGCAGGAGGCGGGAGCGAGTGTTATTTGCTTAATCCCATTCGCCCCCTGAGAGTCCCGCAGGTTCTAAAGCGCGCCGGATGATAAACGAGCCGCGCAGACGAGTTATTATTACATTCCATAACTCTATCGGGGAAGGAGATTATTCCGGGGGAGATTTCCACCACCACAGTGCTGGCAAGAGGAAGATGTGAGATCATGATTAGGATGCTGTGCTCAATATCTCACTGCCTCTTCAATCCGACTGCAGAGACTTCACATCACGCTAGCGGTTTTTAGCACAGAATAAAGAGAGGACATGAATAAATAATATATATATATACACACACACACACACACACACACACACACACACACACACTGGAGAATACAGTCCCATTTGGATTACGCAAGCAGCCTCGGCCTCAGTGTCAAGAGGATCTATCTATCTATCTATTTATTTATTTATTTATTTAGTATTTTTTCTGTTTTTTTTTTTTTATTTCTATTTTTATTTTTCCCCCAAGTATTCATTCCTTTTTGGTTTGCTTGTGTTTTGTTTTTTCTTTTCTTTTTTTTATTTACATGGATATTTATTTCTCCTCTCCTTTTCCCCTCTTTTTTCTCTTCTTTTCCTTTCCTTCTCTTTTTTTCTAAGGAAAATTTAAGGAAATTTTTACGATACACAATACATATCACAATATTTACTTTTGCTAACAGACTGCTAGTAACATGGTGTTGCGTTAAAAAAAACATTTGATGATGCTTTCAGTCTACAAAAAAAGATTAAGGTTTAAAATTTTATGCTTTTTGTAAATTAGACACAAAATTTTCAACACATTTTTATAAAATTAAATTCACAAAACAGAAACTTTCTCAGTGATTCTGTGTAAAAACAGATTTGGGGCGGAGCTACGTATGTGATACAGATTAATCAGATATGCAAATTGAGGATAAAATGAGGATAGCAACATAGCCTCAGAACATGTGTGATAAAATAGCTAGCTAATGTAGCTAATGTTACATGGTTGTCATGGTAACCTAGTGCTATATTTTGACAATTTTGTGTGCTGTGAAATAAATCAGTGAGAAAATGAGGATGAAGTCTCACTCGTGTGACTAATGTGATCTACGTTAGCTAATATTAGCAGCTTTAGGCTGTTTGGGATGGTGGAGGCGTTCCTCATTTGCATATTCATGTATATTCATAGACTGTAGCATTTGTATTGAAGGTGAACATGCTCCACTTGTGTTAGAATCTGATTCTGAATTTCTATTTCCTGATTTTTATGTTAATTCTGTGTAATTTTGTTTTAATTTCATGCGATATATAAATAAATCGCCACAGGGGGATTAGCGTCTGGAAGGATGATTTGGATTTAAGTAGATGCTAAGTAAATAAAATAAAATACAATAAGTCGATTTGCAGTTAGGGATTGAACCATGTTTCCCAAATTCGTTTTAAAGAAGCGTTTAATTGAAAATATTACATTTCTACCACGGCGCTAATGTGGGTACTGTGCCAGACGGTTTCTCGTTAGCCACGTTAGCCTCGTCTTTGCTGATCCCGGGCGGCGTTGTGGACATTTCATTTCCTTCGGAACTTTTTCCATTAAACCTTTTGATCCAGAGTTCAGAACCCACAAACACGCTAACTATTTACTCGATGTCCTTCTAACGCTTCACGCTGACACCTGGAGTGATTTCCGACACTTTCCTTTCATGCCCTTGAGAGGCTTCACAAACACTTTGCAACAAATAGAAGACAGAAAAATAAAAAAAAGAAAGAAAGAAAGAAAAGAAAAGATCGCACCAGAGAACTCCGAGATGCCGTGGGCGTGCGAAGATGAAAGGTTTGTGATGTATTATTCATTTTTTTTATCACTGCCACCATTTGTTCCATTAGGAGGAAGCCGGCTGACAGATGAGATCTCCAGGCTTTGAGGTGTTGCGACGGTTGCGTTCTCATTAAAAAAAAAAAAAAAACACAGAGCAGCTTTGATGTTTGATGTTTGGAGAGAAAAGCAACCCGACTCTCTCCTTCACTCAGTCCTCCGTCTGCAGGAAGGCGACGGCAGAACGGCAGAGAGTCCTGATCAATATTTCATTTTAGCGCCGGAAGAGATGCCAGAGGAGATGCAGACGGAGACGTTTTCTCTTTCAGAACATCAAAACACTGCCATTTTTCCATTTCTCTCCCTGAAGTGGAAAATCGATGAAAAGTGACGTCGTTAATGGTGTTGATTCGTTAAAATAAAGTGCTGATGTCAGCAATCTATAAAACTCATATTCCACACTGAAGATAATCTCATGAAGACTGTCTGAAGACGTAAAGTTACAGCTTTACCCCTGACTGATACACAGCGCTCGCACTGGAGACTCCTTCCATTAATGTTCATAATCTCTAATTGATCTAATGCTGATTCAGTGGCATTTACTATCAGTTTATACTCTTAATGTTTTACACCCCAGCGCTGCTGAATCCTGCACTCTGATTGGTCAGAAGGTGTTGATTAATTCTCTATAACAGCAGCTCTGACAGTAGCGCAGGTTTATATTAATGCGCTCGTTATCACTAATGCGTTATCGTTTCTATAGCAACAGCTCATTCACAGGGACGTGTACAGTGAACGCTCCACTGATTTAAATAATAAACAGATTTTTTTAAAAATCATAGAAGTGGTGAAGTTTTCTTAAAGTAAGGAGATGTTTATTTAACATTTATGGAAGGAGTCTCCAGTGTCAGCGCTTTGTAACAGTCAGAGGTAAAAGTTATTAAGTCTTATTAACATGAAGAGAGAGAATAAAGAGAGGCTGGTGAGGGAAAGACTGATTATAGCTGCTATAACGTAAGCGACAACAGGATTGTAATTGTAATCATTGGCAGGTTGCTGTAGTGCAAGAGGAATAAAACACCAAGTCTGAATCGTTGAGGTGAAAATTTCACTTTCTTACTGCGGACAATAAGTTCAGAGCTGTAACGCTGAAGATTCAGATTCCTCATTAAACCTTTCCGTCTGAGAACATGAAGCATTCTCTTCGTGTTTATCAGCTTCTCACTTAGCACCATGACGTCTCCACTTCCCATGCTCGCTATCGAAACCTCCCTGACACGCCGAGCTCCTAATGCAGGGGTTTTTTCCATAACCATTTATCCGAGACTCACTTCCTGCCAGGATGTAATGAGTGTTAGGAAGAGCGAGGTGTGGCAGATCCCTACGGCGGCCGTTAGCAATATTAATGATGGCTGCAGGACGCTGGGCTTTTCACTCCTGCTGAATCGGCTCGATCTGAGATCTAACAGCTCTCTGTGAATTAAACATTTCTGAAGAGCTCCATTAGCAGTGAGGAGAAGGTTCCTTGGTGCGCAGTGATACTCAGTCAGCTGAAAAAAATATCGTGTGTGTGTTGAGTTAGTCTCCGTGAGTGCACTTCACCTTCAGTGATGTGCGGATTCAGGAAAAACACGCTGGGGGAAATTTAGAGAGTTCTCCAGCTTGTAACCTGGGGCGGGGCCAGCACCACTGTTCACTGCTGATTGGTTACCTGTACTGCATCATTTGATTTAGATAAACAGCAAATAAAAAACGCAATGCTCTGGTTTGTTTGTGCTGTTTTATTTTTCAAACACAAACCGAATTATTTATTTAATTTTTGATCATGTGATGTGACTTCACTGAAGTTCACCTCATTAATTATTAATGTTTTTTAATTAATTTCCTGACTGTTATTTTCTCTTTCTCATATTTTGGTCAAGAATTTAGTAATTTTGTCCCGGTGATTTTACCGTTAATGAACTTGATCCCTTTTGAAGTTCTTAGATTTGTAGTTTTTGATGAATTTTGTTTAATAATGCAATTTGGGACCATTTGGGCTAGACCTTGTTTCTAAATGTGTAGTGGAAAAACTCCCTCTCGCTCTGTCTCGACTAAAGATGATCCATTTCTGCTCCAGTGACCAGAAAATCAGGAGTTAAAATCTGGCTGTGGGATCCAGAGCGAGAACTCTGATTGTCTCCTTCCTCCTCGTGAATTGTTTCAGATAAAAGCGTCCTCCTTCCTCTTCCTGAGGTGAGCGATGAAGGCTGAGGTGATTGTAGGTTATTAGCACAGCCTTGTGCTCCAGGAACAAAGCGTGATCAGTACAGCACTGAGCAGAACTTCAGCAGATGTTCTCCACTACACTGACCCGCTGGCTCTTTAGATAAAATATAGACGGTTCTTCTACATTTTAAAGAGCTTTTGCGAGTGCTGGTGGAAGTCTCTGATGGACTTACCTTCAACCTCGAGCTCCTTAGAAATATTGACAAAGGTGTTGGAGGCATGTAGGTGACTTCTGTAGAGTGTTTAGGTTCTTCTTAGGACGTTCTCTACAAACTGCTCACCAGCGTGATGAAGAATTTCAGGTCAGGACATGAAGCTTCCTGTTAACCTTCAGGAATAAATTATTTACATCTCTTTGTGTTTTTTTGGTATGTATCTGCAATGAGTGTTCAAGTGTAATGAAGGAGCTGGTAGGTGGGCGGAGCCTATAGTCTCTGTTAGCATGAACTAAATTATAAGCCATTTTAGCTACACTTTTACACTGAGTATTTTAGCATAAATGATGCACATGCTAACTGGAACGACGTGACAAACATTTTATTTCTTTATTTGCAGGTGACTACGTGGTGCTGACCGTCTTCTTCGACCTGAGCAGGAGGATGGGCTACTTCACCATCCAGACCTACATCCCCTGCACCCTGATCGTCGTCCTGTCCTGGGTCTCCTTCTGGATCAACAAGGACGCCGTCCCTGCTCGCACATCCTTAGGTATCCAAAAAGAAAAATTTAAATATCGCTAATGCATATTTTGGTTCTTTTGATTTTATTCTTAAATATAGCTTATCGCGTTTGAAACTTTTAACAAAACATGACAACCTCAAGCCTCATGGCTGTTAGCTTCACTGTTGCTAGCATTGCTGTAGCATAGCATGTGTATAGTTAGAGAGCTAGCAGTACACCTCCATCCTAGCATAAGGGGCTCTGCTTGAACTCTAAAAGAGCTAAACTACTTGCTAGCTAAGATGTTAGCTGAAAAGATGTTGGCCTATCAGATTCTGTCGATAGATAGATGTTGGCCTATCAGATTCTCCCACTGTCCCAGGCACAGATATTGGGTTTGCTCTATTTGGGATGAAGACATGCCACAAGCAGAAGAGAGAACATCTTGTTTTTGGATCCAAAGGCAAAGACACCATTTTTGTCCAACTTTAGACAGCGATTTTGAATCTGTAATTAAAGTCTTATCTTTCTGATTCGTTTCTGGTTTATGAGTTTCCACATTGAAGTAGATACGAGTCTGATGTTTTACGACTGAAGAAACTGGGGCTCCTGAGTGGCACCATAGAAAAACGCTCACTCTATCATCTGGAGATCACAAGTTCTAATCCTGACCGAGTCCCAGAGAGCAAGACTGGCCTTGCTGTCAGAGTGGGAGGGGCTTTCTCTCTCTCTCTCCTGTCAATCACAGCAATACCAGGAAGTGGGTGTGTCACGCCACCTATATAATACCCTCACCTTCATCCTCCTGGTCTGGTAGGAGAGAGCTGACTGTTGGGTGGGAACTAAAGACTAAAACTAGGGAGAACATCAAAAAAACTGCTGAGGAAACTGAATGGGATCGTTGCCAAGATGGCCGCCGAGTGAACAGACTTCAGCTCCCACCCCCAATGCTACAGTAACCAATCAGACTGCAGCTTCTGCCCCAAATGACACAGTGACCAGACTCCAGGTTCAAACTCAAAATTTATTGAAGTATTCATGTCCGTTCCTTGAATCATGAAGAGCATCCAATTTATGAGCAGGAAGTTTGGAAAACCGAGATTAAAAACGTTGATGTTGTATATTCTTTAATCTCACTGTACTCGAGGAAAGCGCTTGATCCTGATAACGAGGCGACCTCGTCCGTACACAAACATCCGCATGGCGAATTCATTATCAAAGGTTCTCGCTAATTAAGCTCTTCCTTCTTCTTCATAAAATATCAGTGGAGGTCTCAAGCCCCAGAGCTCTCCATCCTCCCTGTGATGGAGCAGATGGTTCTTCTCGGTGAACATTCCCCTGCCACACAGAGATTTTTTTTCCTCATGCATACCTTAATGAGGCATTAATTATACAGTACAGCAGGGTTCCATCTCCGTTCATCTCAGGTGCAGATTAGCCAGAATATTACCGAGAGGAGCTGAGGAATTCATGGACGTTCTTCTCTGCCCTTGTCCTCAGAAGACATTTCTGGGCTTCCTGGTCGAAGTTGATCAGCATGCTGTCGTGGTTTTTTTCAGGAACGTCTACAGAAATGCTCATGTGTGTGATTTAGTAAATGTTTGCTGACCTCAGTGATGAGCAGAAGCTTCTCTAACCTTCTCTCCATGCAGGAATCACCACGGTGCTCACCATGACAACGCTCAGCACCATCGCCAGGAAGTCGCTGCCCAAAGTGTCGTACGTGACGGCCATGGACCTCTTCGTGTCCGTGTGCTTCATCTTCGTGTTCGCGGCGCTGATCGAGTACGGGACGCTGCACTACTTCGTGAGCAACCGCAAACCGAGCAAAAACAAAGACAAGAAGAAGAAAAACCCGGTGAGGAAGTTACGCACGGTCGGGGTTTTAAACAACGGCTGGATAAAGTTTTATTACAACGTTTTGGTCTTCTAAGTAACATCAAATTAAAAATTAGCACAATTAAACGTCCACAATGTTCCAGGTAATACCAAACGTAGGTGATTAGCTGAAACATGTTCAGTGTCTGAAAAAAAAATGCTTTTTACTAAATGTAAAGGTCTCAAGAATGTTTTTTTCCTTTAATTTTTTTTAATTTCAAAATTATTATGTTGATTTTCCAAATTATTTTTATTTTCAGCTTTAACTCTTTTATTCTTTATTCTTTAAACTTTCAAATAATTTATGTTTCATTTATGTTTCATTTATTGTTTAAACTATTCATCTTTCAAAACAATTATGTTTTACAATAATTTATTGTTTAAGCTCTCCATTATGTTCTAAAATAATTTGTAAGGAGAATGTATTTTATTAAAAAATTTCAAAATATCATTCAATTTTAAGTAAAACGTAACTAAATAATTTTAAAAATATTCCATTCTTTAAGTTTACCATCTTAAAAATAAGTTAAATCTTTATATTTTATTAAACATTCTTTTAATTAAGCTTTTCACCTTAAAAACAATTTTAAGTTCTAAAACAAATAATTTTACAATAATTCATTCTTTAATCTTGCCACCTTAATTACTGTTTTAAACTGGAGGCTGTTAGCTTCCGTTACTTGTTAGCCACATTAGCCTCGTAGCTCCACGAAGCTAACTTCACACGCTAAACATTTTCGTGTCGCAGCTAGTTGACGTTGTGGACGTTTAATTTGATTTGAATAATTTTGAGTTGATTTTTGAGTAAAACCTTCAGATCGACTCTCAGCTCTTCCTCCTGCGTGCGTTTTAAATGTTTTAAATGTTTTAAACGTATTAGTGTCTGTGCTGTGTGTGTGTGTGTGTGTGTGTGTGTGTGTCTGTGCTGTGTGTGTGCTGTGTGTGTGTGTGTCTGTGCTGTGTGTGTGTGTGTGTGTGTGTGTGTGTGTGTGTGTGTATGGGTGTGTGTACAGTACGTTCTCTGTGAATTCATTATTTTTTCGACATTTTGTTGTATTTTTGTTGGAGTTCTTTTTAGTTTTTTTCTCTTTTTTTGTTAATTCTTTTTGTTCTTCCTGTTTGTACCAAAAGCTCCTCCGGCTCTTTCCCTCAAAGGTATTTTTGCTTGTGTGTGAGTTTTGCATGTGTGTGTGTGTGTGTGTGTACATACATATATATATATATATATATATATATATATATATATATATATATGCACTGTCTCTGTTCAAGCTAACCCATAATGTTTCCTTACACAAGCACGATTAGCATCACGCTACTGCTAATAACTGCTAAGTGTCTTGCGCTAAGAAGGCGGCGGCTAAAAAACACCACAACTTTAATTCACTCTCCTTTTAGAGCTCGTTAACACAATTGTTTTGCTAATTAAAGATGGTGGCTTCCTTTTTTCTTCGCCTACTGACCTGCCCGTGTGAGTGTGTGTGTGTGTGAGTGTGTGTGTGTGTGTGTGTGTGTGTGTGTGTGTGTGTGGCTTTAACCTGACACTACTTAAGGAGTCAGCGAGCTTTAACAGCCTGAAAAAGACAACCGCGCTAACACACTTTAGCCAGAACGAGCTTTAAAAAATCAATATGAGAATTTTTTTGCAGGTCTGTAATTAAATATCTTTCAGGTCAAGAGGACACTGGATACTAAAAATAATAATAATAATAATAATAATAATAATAAAATGTACCAAATAAAATGAAAAATGGAAAAAGAGAAAGGAAAAAGCCAGAGTACATCAGTAATTTAATACTGAGTTTATAAATTGGAAAAATGTAAACTGTTGATTGAAGACATGAATTTTAAATCAAAAATTTTATAAAAAATTTGCTGAAGCTCATCAGCTTTCAAAAAGTGTTTTTACTTGCTTTTTTTTATGACGCTGTTCACAGCAGCTTTTTACCATTTAAAAATGTAAATGTTTTTCTGTAAATTGTTTTATCTCTCAGTCTTTCAGAAGGAATATTTAATGGGTTTTTTTGCATCTTTGAAAAAAATAATTATTAAAAATTTAAATATGATCTTTAAGCAATTTACCTTTCATTTTAAATTCTAAAACTAAAAAGTTTTTTTGTACTTGCCACTATAAAATTATTTTCAGATTTAGAAATTTCACAAATAATTTTAATTTTGAATTGAGATTTTAATTTTATGTTCTAAAACTTAATTCATTTGTGAAGTATCCAACATTAAAAAAAAAATTAGCTCTAAGACTTAAAAAATGTACAAAATATTTTTAAAATGTTTTTGATTTTGTTAAAATTAAAAAAATTACAGCTTCTAAAACTTTTTTAAGCTCTCTCTTCATCTTTACAAAATAATTCATTGCTTAAAGCCCTAAAAAGCTCAAAAAAAAAAAAATCTGGTGTGTGTTGCGAATAATTTGTAAGGAAATGTGGAACATGGTAATAAAACAAGAGAATTAAAAAAACAGTTTTAAATAATTAGAATAAAAAAAAATGAAAGAAAGACAGAGAGAGAGACAGAGAGAGAGAGAGAGAGAGAGAGAGAGAGAGAGGGATGTCTTGACTCTCCACTCTCAGCGTTGTCTCATTTCACGCCGTTAAAGCTGCAGGTTGTGTTTATTGCTCTTTATTTCCTGCTGCTTTTCTGCACACGCTGTTAGAATCGAGTCACATGACCCGACTCACCCTGAGCAAAGCGCTTAGGCCGCAACTCAATCCGAAACTAGTGCACTTTGTTTATAGGGGACTATAAGCACCCTCAAGGGAACTAGTGCTGGGCAAAACACATTCCTAAAGACACTGAGATGAGTTTTCTGTTCAGGTGTCTCCGCGCTGGTGTGAATGTAAACGACTTTAAAACCTGAGAACCTAAACCAAGTTCTTTATATTAGTCTGATTTGAGTGTAGCATCAATTCTTTTTACTCCACCGGAGCAGACACGAGTCGAGACAAACGTGGTGCACCAAACTCTTAGCGTAGCATTAACATTAAAAAGCTAAACTGATATAAGACAGCTTAAGTGACTAGCTTATGTGGCTAATACACTAGTCACAAACTTCCTATTCACTAAGCAACTAGCAACCTAACCTGTAGTATAGTAAATATACTTTAGCACAATATAGTGTAGTACAGTATAGTGTATTATAGTATAGTAGAGTACAGTATAGCATAACAATGCAGTATAATATAGTACAGCATAGCAGTGTGGTATAATAGAATACAGTATAGTATAGTATAGTATAGTATAGTATAGCAGTGCCGTGTAGTGTAGTATAGTGTAGTATAGTAGGCTATAGTATAGCATAACAGTGAGGTATAATATAGTAGAATATAGTATAGTATAGCAGTGCGGTATAATAGAATACAGTATACTGTAGTATAGTATAGTATACTGTAGTATAGTATAGTATAGTATAGTATAGCAGTGCCGTGTAGTGTAGTGTAGTATAGTAGAATATAGTATAGTATAGCATAGCAGTGCAGTATAATAGAATACAGTATAGTATAGTATAGTATAGTATAGCAGTGCCGTGTAGTGTAGTGTAGTATAGTAAGCTATAGTATAGCATAACAGTGAGGTATAATATAGTAGAATACAGTACAGCACATACTGTAGTGTAGTATAGTAGAATATAGTATAGTATAGCATAGCAGTGCGGTATAATAGAATACAGTATAGTATAGTATAGAAGTGAGGTATAATATAGTAGAATGCAGTATAGTGTAGTATAGTATAATATAATACAATCTAGGGTAGTGTAGTAAAATATAGTATAGCATAGCAGCACGGTACAATATAGTAGAATACAATGTAGTACAGTATAGTGTGGTGTAGTATAGTAATACTTAGTATAGTATAGCATAGCAGTGAGGTATAATAGAATACAGTATAGTGTAGTAGTGTAGTGTAGTAGCATTATAGCATAGAGCAGCAGTGCCTATATACTATAATATAGTAGAATACAGTATAGTATAGTATAGTAAAATATAGTATAGTATAGAATAGGGGTGCAGTGTAATATAGTAGAATACAGTATAGTGTAGTGTAGTAAAATATAGTATAGTATAGAATAGGGGTGCAGTGTAATATAGTAGAATACAGTATAGTGTAGTGTAGTATAGTAAAATATAGTATAGTATAGAATAGGGGTGCAGTGTAATATAGTAGAATACAGTATAGTGTAGTGTAGTGTAGTAAAATATAGTATAGTATAGAATAGGGGTGCAGTGTAATATAGTAGAATACAGTATAGTGTAGTGTAGTGTAGTAAAATATAGTATAGTATAGAATAGGGGTGCAGTGTAATATAGTAGAATACAGTATAGTGTAGTGTAGTATAGTAAAATATAGTATAGTATAGAATAGGGGTGCAGTGTAATATAGTAGAATACAGTATAGTGTAGTGTAGTATAGTAGAATATAGTATAGTATAGAATAGGGGTGCAGTGTAATATAATAGAATGCAGTATAGTGTTGTAGAATATAGTATAGTATAGAATAGGGGTGCAGTGTAATATAGTAGAATACAGTATAGTGTAGTGTAGTATAGTAAAATATAGTATAGTATAGAATAGGGGTGCAGTGTAATATAATAGAATGCAGTATAGTGTTGTAGAATATAGTATAGTATAGAATAGGCGTGCAGAGTAATATAATAGAATGCAGTATAGTGTTGTAGAATATAGTATAGTATAGAATAGGGGTGCAGTGTAATATAATAGAATGCAGTATAGTGTTGTAGAATATAGTATAGTATAGAATAGGGGTGCAGTGTAATATAATAGAATGCAGTATAGTGTTGTAGAATATAGTATAGTATAGAATAGGGGTGCAGAGTAATATAATAGAATGCAGTATAGTGTTGTAGAATATAGTATAGTATAGAATAGGGGTGCAGTGTAATATAATAGAATGCAGTATAGTGTTGTAGAATATAGTATAGTATAGAATAGGGGTGCAGTGTAATATAATAGAATGCAGTATAGTGTTGTAGAATATAGTATAGTATAGAATAGGGGTGCAGTGTAATATAATAGAATGCAGTATAGTGTTGTAGAATATAGTATAGTATAGAATAGGGGTGCAGTGTAATATAATAGAATGCAGTATAGTGTTGTAGAATATAGTATAGTATAGAATAGGGGTGCAGAGTAATATAATAGAATGCAGTATAGTGTTGTAGAATATAGTATAGTATAGAATAGGGGTGCAGTGTAATATAATAGAATGCAGTATAGTGTTGTAGAATATAGTATAGTATAGAATAGGGGTGCAGTGTAATATAATAGAATGCAGTATAGTGTTGTAGAATATAGTATAGTATAGAATAGGGGTGCAGAGTAATATAATAGAATGCAGTATAGTGTTGTAGAATATAGTATAGTATAGAATAGGGGTGCAGTGTAATATAGTAGAATGCAGTGTAGTGTAGTGTAGTATAGTAGAATATAGTATAGTATAGAATAGGGGTGCAGTGTAATATAGTAGAATACAGTATAGTGTAGTGTAGTATAGTAAAATATAGTATAGTATAGAATAGGGGTGCAGTGTAATATAATAGAATGCAGTATAGTGTTGTAGAATATAGTATAGTATAGAATAGGGGTGCAGAGTAATATAATAGAATGCAGTATAGTGTTGTAGAATATAGTATAGTATAGAATAGGGGTGCAGTGTAATATAGTAGAATGCAGTGTAGTGTAGTGTAGTATAGTAGAATATAGTATAGTATAGAATAGGGGTGCAGTGTAATATAGTAGAATACAGTATAGTGTAGTGTAGTATAGTAGAATATAGTATAGTATAGAATAGGGGTGCAGTGTAATATAGTAGAATGCAGTGTAGTGTTGTAGAATATAGTATAGTATAGCGGTGAGGTATAATATAGTAGACTACAGTATAGTGTAGTGTAGTATAGTGTAACAGTGTGATATAGTAGAATATTGTGTAGTACAGTATAGTGTAGTGGTGTAGAATATAGTATAGTATAGCATAGCATAGCAGTGAGGTATAATATAGTAGAATACAGTATAGCATAGTATAGTGTAGTAGTAAATAGTAGAATATAGAGTTTAGCATAGTGTAATATAGTACAGTATATTACAGTATATATACAATTTACGATAGCGAAGTATAGTGTAGTATATTATAGTAGAACATAGTAAAGTATGGTGCAGTAAAGCACGGTGTAATGTAGTCGAATACAGTTTAGTACAGTATAGTGTATAATAGTACAGTATATAGTGTAATATAGAGTACAGTATTATATAGAGTATAATAGGGAGCAGTATAGTGTAGTATAAGTATAGTATAGTGGCTAACAGGTTAACGACTAGCAAAATTTAATTGCACTTTTTGAGTCTTGAACATCATTAAATACGAGCCAGTCAGATTCCAGTATGCAAATGAGAGCCACAAAGCGTCAGTTTACCAAAGAAAAAGGCAGATTTTTTTTAAGATTGTAATTTGCATATTCATAAACAGCTATTTATTGCTAATATTGAATATAGAAGCAATAATGAATCTTTAAAACCCATTTTTGTGATAATTATAGGATAGAGTGTAGTAATAATATCATACCGTTTTATTAAAATGTTATCGTGGAGTGAGAACGTGATACCAGCACACCGATAGCTTTACCCATGATGCATTGCATCTGAGTTTTAAAGGTCAGCTCTGTGAAGTGAGTGTAAACCCACAGAAAGATGCACTTCGTCAGAGGAACCTTCTGGAAGTGTGTGCAGGAGATTAAAGAACACAGAGTGTCTCATTAAAATGTCAGAGAAGGCGACAGTGTGGACGAGCGAAACGGACAAAGTCACGTCCTGCGATTAGCGAGAGTGAAGTGAGGTTACAGCTGGGAGTTTATTACAGCGCTGTAACGGCAGAGAGATTTACTCACCAGAATGAAGCTCCTGCATCTTCAGGTTTAACTGCAGCAGCTCAAAGTTCACGCTGGAGTTTATCATTTCTACGCACGCCAAGGTTTACTGCACAAATAAACCAGTTCATAATTTACACCCGGTTTATTGTTGTTGATACAGTTAGCTAGCATGCTAATAAACTCCGCTGCTGGTTTTAATTACACAATAGGCAGATCTAACATTAATTAGCTTTTTAGCTACTGCGGGACAGATAAAATGAGCTAAACCAGAGTGTTAGCTTAAAGCTGGTGTTATGCTGATTGTTCAGCTAAGATTATCATGCTAACATTAGCTATGCAAGAGTTTTTTTTTTGCATTATTGTGGAAAACATTGTGATTAGCATTGCCCAGCACTAGCATGAGTTCTCTGAGAATTAGTGCTAACATAAGATGGATACATGCTTGTGTATAAATGGACATCGTTGTCCTTTTGTCCCCACTGAAGCAGAACCCGACGGTGGATATCCGTCCCCGCTCGGCAACGGCGATCCAGATGAACAACGCCACGCACATGCAGGAGCGCGACGAGGAGTTCGGCTACGAGTGTCTGGATGGGAAAGACTGCACAAGCTTCTTCTGCTGCTTTGAGGATTGTCGCTCGGGGGCGTGGCGTCACGGCCGCCTGCACATCCGCATCGCCAAGATCGACTCGTACGCGCGCATCTTCTTCCCCACCGCCTTCGGCCTCTTCAACCTCGTCTACTGGGTGTCGTACCTGTACCTGTGAGCGCAGCCGCTACGCCTGCAGCGCAATGCTAACCATACAACATAACGCTAAACATACAATGCTAATCATACAACATGCCGCTAATCCTATAGCGTAACCCTAATCATACAACATAATGCTAGTCATAGAGTAAAAGGCTAATTGTACAAACGCTGCTTTTTTAATACGATATTTATTGCTAACATTTCCTTGTCACTTCCGTCCTGTTTCAATGTGCCCTTGTCGACTTCCCCGTATCTCTGTTGCACACTTCCACAGGACTAAAAACACTAGCTAGTGAAAGACATAGACTAGATAGTGGGATGTAATCCTCTAGATTATTGGATGTGTTGTCCTCTAGCTTGTTGGTGATCTAGTCCCCTAAATGGCGATAGATTAGAAACACCGCAGCTGTGGGAGGTGTAGTCCACTAGATTGATGGAAATGTAGTCCACTAGATAGTGTGACATCTAGTCAGGTAGAAGATGATAAATCAAGTCCACTAGATATGGAGATGTGTAGTCATCTACTTTGTTGGCAATCTAGTCCCCTAGATAGTTAGAGATATCAATAATGGTTATGGAGCACAAACAGTGGAGTGGTAGGGAGGTGTAGTGTACTAGAAAGTGGGATGTAGTAAATGAGATGTAGACTAGATTGAGGAAGCTGGATTATGAGATCTTGTCCCCTAGATTGTAAGTGATGTTGGTTATGGACTAAATATCACAGGATTGTAGGAGGTGTAGTTCACTAGGTGTAGTCCACTAGGTAGCAGAATATCTCTATGAGGATTATAGACTAAATATGACTAGACTGACAGAGATATAGTCCACTAGATTGAAATAATCATGTAGTCCACTAGATATTGGGAGATCCAGTCCGGGTGAAGATGGTAGGTCAAGTCCACTAGATCGTAGGTGATTTAGAGCCCTGGGTAATGAGAGATTTCAGTGACAAATGTAGGCTAGATAGTGAGATGTAGTCCACTAGATTATGGAAGATCAGGTACACTAGATGTTGGAATGTGTAGTCCTCTAGATTGTAGTCTAGTCCAGTAGAACATGATCAAGTTCACTATGGTTTTGAGATGTGTAGTCATCCAGCTTGTGGTTGATCTAGTCCCCTAGGTAGTGGGAGATATCAATGATGGTTATGAACTGGATTTGTGGAAGGTGTAGTCCACTATATAGTGAGAGATGTAGACTAGATAGTGTCAGTTATATTCCACTAGATAATGGGAGATCTAGTCAGGTAGAAAATGGTAGATATGAGTCCACTAGATTGTAGATGTAGTCCACTAGATCGTAGGAGATGTAGTCCACTAGATAGGAGATCTAGTATGCTAGAGTGCTAGTTATTAGGATATCTAGTCCACTAAATAGAGGGATAGGTGGATAGAGTTTACTTGACCTTGGCCTCCTCAACTTCATGTACTGGTTTGTCACAAGATAGTGGAATACCAACTGCATATGGGAAATGTAGTCCACTAGATGGAGGGAGAGCTAGTGCACTAGATTGTGTTAGAGGTAGTCCACTATATAGTGGGAGATATTGTGTAGAATATGATATTGTCCAAGATATGTAGTCCACTAGATAGTGTGAGATTTAGTTCACTAGATGGGGGGAGTCTAGTTCACTAGATAGTGTGAGATGTTGTCCACTAGATAATGGGAAGTCTAGGCCACTACACTGAGTGAGATCTAGTCTTATCTAACAGATTTCACTCGAGTGGTTAAAAGCCCTTAAGGGATTTCACTTAGGGGAAGTCGGCGAGGGTGCGCTGAGAGCAGGATTGGAACAAGGTCCATTTTAATGTTATTTTGCTGTTGTACTCTGAGATGAGTGATAAAAGCTGCTGAAGTTCTGATTGGTTAAAGATGAGTGCAGTGGGTGGGGCTAGGATGAAAGGCGGGGCTAGTGCTCATAGCTTTAACCACACTTGCATTCATATCAAATATCAAATACATTATGAAGTAAGAGACACCTGTTTTCCGGCTTTGTTGTTGTGTTTATTTGATTGTCGTGTCGTCGTGAACAAAGCGAAGGCTGTAGCAACACACTTTTGGGGGCGGGGCTTCGACAAAGCACTTCTGTCACTTCTATCAGGGAATCGGTGAAGTATTTAGATTTGCATGTCTAGTCTAGAGTTCCCAGAATTCCTTTGAATGAACAGGAAGTGATGTCATTAGCAAGTCGACGTGCCACTTTGGACGTTATTTATGAATTATTCTGAAGTGGCGTAACCAGTTGTTTTAGAGTTACACGAAAAAAATGAAATGTGAAATTTATTTATTCAGTATTTATTTCTGTTCGTTAGCTGCCGTGTTTTACGACCGCTGGTAAAAAAAAATCAATGATCTGTACAAAGGATGTAAATATTTAATACTGTACAATGTAGTGATTTATTTATTATCTATTGCATGCACCATTAAAAAAAGCAAACTTATTTAACAATTTTCCATTAATGATTACAAAGTGAATATGAAATTCACCGCTTATATCAGTTTGAAAAATGAAAAACAAATTTAATGTCTGGATCTCATGAACGCATTCATATTTACAACTAATTTATTTTTTATTTATTTCCAGCTCTTGATGTCTGAAAGGAACTTTTTCTCATTTGTATATGGAACCTGTGGGCGTGGCCATCCTTCCTGACATCATCTTTACAAAAAGGACAGTCGAGAACCGTAACTGTTACAGAGTTGATTTCGGTTCTGTGTGTATTTTATTGAATATTTGTGACAGTAGCTAACTACCAAGCTAGCCATTTGTGTCGCTTTTTTGTCAGCTAGCTAGCTATATATAATTCCTTATTTCACTGATATATTAGCTAGCTTTTGATTTATGTTGAGCCAGTATACGTCAGTGACACATCCTAAATGTATGCTATTTTATCCTAATGAATAAAATGTTTCAATCTCGCATCAGTACGACGTGATTTTTATTTAAACATTGTAATAAACCATGTGATGAATTTCAGCCAATGGAACAGTATTTATGATGTCAGGAAGGACCACGACAGTCCTCTTCGTAATGTTTTTAAACACAAAGCCGTAATCGACTTTCCCTTACAAAGCAGGACAGGAGTGTGTACCTGAACAGTGTTAATGGTACAGTACAGTGTATTTCCTTTGCTAAATAGCTGCTGTGCTAATTAGCTACCTTGCTAACTAGCTAGAAGAACAACGTGGAGGAATAAAAACCTGACCTGAACTCACGCTATTTGATGAACTCAAATGTGATCATTTTAAAAGTATTTTATTTTGAAAAGCTGATAGTCAGATTGCTGCAGTGGATTCTGCGGAATTTGTGCACGCTCATATCGAGTCCGTTCTCTTTAACGAACATTTACTCGAGCTGATAACGTGATTTAACAACAGTGGCGAAGGAGATTCAACCAACAGGGAAACACGGAGACGTCAAAGAGGACGTGTTAAAGAGGATCGAGAGCAGCCGTGGATGAAAAACACAGACTTTTAATTTTCAGCTACGGATGGACGGGATATGATTTTTCTGAACTGAAGCGTAATTATTATAAATATTAACACAGGAAAATAAACACATGTATGGAATTACTGTGAGGACATTTTGGTCTTATTTTTTTATTTATTATGGCACTCATCAAGGATTTGTTTCATCCAAACTTTTACTTTTTATCATAAATTAAGGTGCTTTACATCAAATTAATTTAGTAAGATTAAGAGTTTGACAAGATTTAATTTAATAAGCTTAAGATTAACTTCATTTTGTGGGTTTTAGGACATTTCCAGAGAAGTTTAATAACATTTGTGAGATGACCATGCTAGCTAAGCTAACTAACTGAATTATTTCATTAACTTTTGTTTGTTTGTTTGTTTATAGTGTAATGAGACCTTTGATGTCTAACAGGATGGAATTAGTTTTCTTTCTTCCTCTTGTTAAAAGAGACAAATGTATTGACTATGAATATTCTGAATATTGAATATTCTGGCTAGCTGTAAATATAGATTTATTCCAAATTCCTCTGTTTTACAATCCAGTCACATTTACATACAAGGCCATAGTGTGTGATTTGAGAATTAGCCTTTTTTAAAGTTTATTTCCGTTTTTATTTTAGTGACTGGCAGCAAACCACCATGAAGGCATGTGCAAATTTTGTCCCTGTTATTTGTCCTTGAATTATCCGGATTGAACAAGTCAAATTGGCATGCACGGGCTTCCAAACACAAAGCTAAATGAGGCAGAAAGTCTGATTTTCCCGCAGCTGAGGCTCTGGAGCAGATCAACACATTCAGCCTCACGTCCTCTGAAAATATTTCTGCGTTAAGAGAAGCAGAGATGCAAACAGCTCGACGAGCTCGATTTATCTGAGTTAGGTCTGAGGTGACACACTACAGATCTCTGAGGTCACTGAGAAGAACTGACAAGAACAAAGCAATCAGCAGTGTAGGGAAAAATAAATTGTAATAATTGCATTTACAGAATCAGGCTTGTTAGCTGAGCTAGCATTGTGAAATATTGCTGACAGAAGTTTTGTTAGCACTAGTTCTGCAGTCATATCAGTCCTCAGCATGGTAACCTCCCTATAGTGACCCTCCTCTTAGTAACTTTCCCTATGGTACCATCCACATGGTAACCGCCCCACAGTAGCCTCACCATGGTAATCAGATTAATAATATCCTTTTCCATTGTAAAACCTCCCAATAGGAACTTTTCCCAACTCTTACCATAATAACGCTCCCTATAGTAACCCTCCCTTCAGTATCCCTCCTCATGGTGACCCTCCCCATAGTAACTCTTCACACAATAACCCTCCACATGGTAACCCTCCCCATAGTAACTCTTCACACAGTAACCCTCCACATGGTAACCCTCCCCATAGTAACTCTTCACACAGTAACCCTCCACATGGTAACCCTCCCCATAGTAACTCTTCACACAGTGACCCTCCCCACAACAAACTTATCCATAATTTATGTGCCTTTAGTAACCCTCCCCATAGTAACTCTTCACACAATAACCCTCCACATGGTAATCCTCCCCATAGTAACTCTTCCAATAGTAAACCTCCCCATAGTAACTCTTCACACAATAACCCTCCACATGGTAATCCTCCCCATAGTAACTCTTCCAATAGTAAACCTCCCCATAGTAACTCTTCACACAATAACCCTCCACATGGTAATCCTCCCCATAGTAACTCTTCCAATAGTAAACCTCCCCATAGTAACTCTTCACACAGTAACCCTCCACATGATAACCCTCCCCAATAGTAACTCTTGCGACAGTAACCCTACCCCAAGCAACTCTTCCCATAGTAACCCTCCCCAATAGTAACTCTGCCCAGAGTAACCCTCCACATAGTAACTTTTCCCATAGCAACCTCCCCAATAGTAACTCCTCCCACAATAAACCTCCCCAATAGTAACTCCTCCCACAATAAACCTCCCCAATAGTAACTCTTCCCACAATAACCCTAACCCTAGTAACTCTCCCCATAGTATCTCTTCCCATAGTAACCCTCTGCATAGTACCTCTTCCGCACAGTAACCCTACCCCTATTAACTCTTCCCACATTAACTATCCCCACAGTGACTCTTCCCACAGTAAACTTTCCTAATAGTAACTCTCCCCACAGTAACCTTCCCCAATGGAAACTCTTCCCACAGTAACCCTACCCCTAGTAACTCCACATATAGTATTCCTCCCTACACTAACTGTTCCCACAGTAATCTTCTCCAATAGTAACTCTTCCCACAGTAACCCTACCCCTATTAACTCTTCCCACAGTAACCCTACCCCTATTAACTCTTCCCACAGTAACCCTACCCCTATTAACTCTTCCCACAGTAACCCTACCCCTATTAACTCTTCCCACAGTAACCCTACCCCTATTAACTCTTCCCACAGTAACCCTACCCCTATTAACTCTTCCCACAGTAACCCTACCCCTATTAACTCTTCCCACAGTAACCCTACCCCTAGTAACTCTTCCCATAGTAACCCTACCCCTAGTAACCCTACCCCTAGTAACTCTTCCCATAGTAACCCTACCCCTAGTAACCCTACCCATAGTAACTCTTCCCATAGTAACTCTTCCCACAGTAACCCTACCAAATAGGAGCCCTTCCCTTAGTAACCCTACCCCTAGTAACTCCTCCCATAATAATTCTCCCCACAGTAGCCCTCCCTAACAGTAACTCCTCCCAAAGTAACCATCCCCATAGTAACTCTTCCTGTAATAACCATGCCCATAGTAACCCTAACCCTCCCTCTAGTATCTTTTCCCACAATAACCCTCGCCACAATAAATGTGCCCATAGCAGCTGTCTCCATAGTAACCCTCCCCGCACTGAATAAATCCTGGAAGTTGAGTTGACCTTTTGAGCACATTAAAACCTTTACATTTATGGCAGATGACTTATCTAGCATTACTTACTGATGTGAAAGGACATTGCATTTTTACAACTGAGCAGTTGATGGTTAAGGGCCTTTAAGGGCTCAAGGGGCCAGCAGGAGCAGATTGTTTGTGCTGGGATTTGAACTCGTCACCTTCATCACCACTCAGTAGGCTAATATCTTAACCAGTGAGAACATGATGGGGTTGCATCCTGTAACTGATCCTAAAGAGAATTTTCGTAATGGTTTCCATCAGATTCCAGAAGGTTTCTATTCAGGATTTTCTGTTTACTATGAAACACCACCAAAATGCAACAGGGCTTTCTTTCAAAATAATAAAATTAGATAAACCATCAGGAACCATTAGGAACAATGTAATCTATTAAACTACCACTACACACCACCAAAACCCATTAGGAACCAGTATAAGTCTCTTATCATTTTTATTTATTTATAGAACCTTTTTTTTTTGCAATATTAGCAAAGGAATATTATGTTTAGTAAATTGAGGAAACAAAGTTTGTGTTCATGATTTAAATCTGATGAATCATGGAGCAGTATTTTTGATTTAAAGAGACATTTTTTTAAGTGCACTTTTTCTTGCCAGTGGACTTCAGCCCACAGTGGCACACTCACACTAACACACTCACACTAATACTCTCACACTAATACACTCCTACACCTGCGTCGCTAAATCGCTTCTGGATAAAGTGCAGCATCGAGCTCAGGGACGATTGATGAACTCTCGAACCCCAAGCGACAGAAAGAGCTTCACCTCCTTCAGCTGAAAATAAGATGAGTTTCTTTCTCTCTCTCTCTCTCTCTCTCTCTCTCTCTCTCTTGCTCTGGTGGCTGCAGGAACTCAAATCGAATCTGCAGAGCAATGAGACGAGACGAACACGTCGCCGGTGTGAATGAAAATGAATGAGAGACGCTGCATTGGGCGAGTTCAGTCCTGTTGGTATCTCTCAGGCTAAATGAGAAAAAAAACACATTGGTACACTCGTTTAAACATTAAAAAAAAATGAAAACACAATTATATCCATTGTTCAGGTTGAGAAAATGTGTAATTTAAGTAATGTAATAATACCAATCAGATTAAAACAATAAAATACAATAAAGTTGAAGTGTTTGTCACTGCGAGTTCTCAGTGTTGAGTGTGGAGTTGAGAGACGTTGTTGAGCTGCAGCCTCATGAGAAATCAATAAAACATGACATTTTGAGAGTGTTAGCTCCAGCGTGGCTTTAAATAATCTCTCTGAAACCCCTGTCTTGTCTGTCTCCGTCTGGTTTAAGTCAGGGGGTTAAGTCAGTCTTTGATCAGTGGAGCTAGTTTAACACTAATGAGGTGTATCATTTCACAGGCACTTAAGCTACATCACAACTAATAGTGTGTAAAATGATCATAGATCAAAAATATGTTGCATACAGTGACATTTCACCATCACCAGCTAAGCAGAGACACGATCCAACGTAAACAGGAAGTACTACAACTACAATCAAGACAAAGCGGCTAGTTTTTATCAGTGTAACATTTACCACAAGTTAGTGTCTTTTAAAATCATAGGTTAATAGATTTTAAAAAAATCAAAATTAAACTGTTTGTTCCGTTTTTTTCTGCTGTTTGGGAACAAAAATTAACAGCATTGTATTGAACTATACCAATAAAAATCTGCTGCAAATTTAATCTGCATTTCACACCGAACTAAATAACGAGCATGACATTATATCACTAGTAAAGTTTGTAAAATAGTTTGTGATCTTTTTAACAGTCTGAATTTGATCTACAACTTTTTTTTGCACACATGGAGAAAAGTGCACTCTACACTGCCTGTATAAAAACAGATTATTTATACATTATCGTATGATCCATCATGTTTAAGTACCATTACGGTCAGTGTGTTTCAGAGAGACGGCTGTGTTTGGTGATCATGCTCAATGCAAAAATCGTGGATGTTGCACACACACTAGGGGTTGGGTCTAAGTTTTAAGTTATAAATTAAAGCTAAGTTGAAATTGTGTTAGGGTGGACTCGCACTAGGCTTTCTGTACCGTGCCTGAGCATGTTTGACTAGTGTGATCTCTCCGTACCGTGCCAGGGCATGGTATGCTGATCCGTGCCCAGAACCGCTTGACGAGGTGGGCTCAGGCACGGATCAGTTGGACTCGGGTGCAGTACACGTGGCCGAGCACAGAACTCGAAACATGACGTCAATGACGCAACCGTTCCATTTAACAAGTGAGTAAAGCTATAAAGTAAAGCTGGCGAGTCAAGCTGCAAATTCTTCCCTCAACATCAGCTTCCTCTGTAAAAATCTTCTGGTACGTGCAGCATGATTAAGTGAAAATCGCCGAGCTGCATAAGTGATAAATCTATTAGGCAATCTTGATGAGCATATGATAGCTTACAATGTGTTCATGTCGTGTTGGAATTACAGTAATTACTAGCATCATAACTGTAAAAAAGACATTTATGTTTTCATTAAATCCATAATCAGAGTGTGATGTCACATTATAAACAAATAGTTACACAGTTAGCACAATTCAGAGAATAACAAGTCAATAGCAAACATTTCCTGTCATTTTCTAATAGTAAAATGTTGCTTCACTTCCTGTCTGAGAGACATTAGAGCTTTATGTATTATGGATTTGCATAGAAACAGCTAATTACAGTTCCAGCAGATGAATAAGTCCGAGCCATCATCTAATAATTACCGTAATTTCAACATGACGGTAACATGTTTAGCCGTGATGCTAAACTGGAGGCCATAAGCTATAAAGACACATAAAAAATCAAAACGCAGACGTCAGATTTTCAGCAGTGAGTCCTGCAGTAATATTAAACTCATAATATCTCTCCTTTGTACAGTTTAACATCCTCAGAATTTATATCACTTCATAAACACTTCTACTTAAACAGATTAAACTGTAATTTATGAGGAACAAAGAAACTCCAACACTTTAATACAGAGAGGAAAGACAAAGTCAGACTGTAGAGTCAGGTCCAAAAGTCAGACGTTAAAAACACATCCTGCTTTTATCTCACTGCATGTTCTTTCAACTTCTTCAACTTTTAATTAAATAACCAAACTGTTTTAAAAAGCTGGTAATAAGGAAATATAAATAAGGATAGTGGACTTAAAGTGCTGTATTTTCAGAGGCAAATGAACAAATCGCAGATGTTATTTCCAGATGCTTTGAAGAATCTGTGACACATGAAATGTCAATACACTCGTTCACAGACAAACTCATGAAACAGGGAAGTAAAGTCTGGAGCAGAGTTGTGAAACTTTATTTTCTTCATAATTTTATTTCATATTAAAACTGAGACACAATATCAAGTGTAAGGCCTGTTACATCTCCAAGTTCGCAAACGCGACCGCGAGTGTGTGAGTTGATGCGAGTCTTTGGGCTGAAACACCGTATGTATGTAAGCGAACGTAAATGAAAACGCCTGCCTTCGCTAAAGCACGTTCCTGTTGTACATAATCCACGTGTTCTTGCATTACTGTGGTGGTTATAAAGCGGGCGATGAAGAGTCTTTAAAACGTTTTCAAACATTTCCAGTAACATTACTGAATCATGAAATTTGGAGTAGTGCTTTATAAAACCAAAGAGCCATCCAAGCATTCCCAGAAAAGCCGGATAGCCGTAGCGTCTCGCAGCTTCCCTGCTCCAGACAGCCTTCCACGTTTTCTTGGCTCTGACAAATCTGTCTCGAAAACATTTCCATTTTCACCTGATGTTTTTTTTTCTAACAGAGCATATCATTTCTTGCCAGAGATTTTAAATTGCTGTGTGATCAGAGTGCAGAGCCGATAACGTATCACATGCGTGTTTATATGAACAAACCAGCTCTCTGTGTTCCACGTGTGATTGACACCTTATTTCTTTTAATATAAATGTTGTCTTAGAGGTTTATTTTATGGCTTCTGCATTAGTGAGCCAGTAAAACTTCAACAAAACTTCAGTGTTGCAGAAAAATTTCAGTAAAGAAGGCAAGATATTCCATAATTGATTAGATTTCAGACAAGAGACAGAACGCTGTCAAGATTTCGGTGGAAAATCAGAAGTGAGTGAGAGTCAAAGTCTCCAGAAGAACTGAGGCAGATTCTCCAGCATGCTCAGTAACACTTCCAGCTCATTTCCTCATAAAACTGCACACACTGCACCTCAGATACTGTTTATTTTTAAAGCGAAGGATCGTCACATTAAATACTGACTTTGTTTCATTTATTACTGTTTACTGCTCTTTATAGGATTTTTTAAGGTAAAAACATTTCATTTCATTATTTTTGAAGGCATCTTTGCTGTAGATGATGATTGTCGTGTGTGAAATATTCATTTTTGAACACTGATGGAATAAAAGCATTTCTCTGTAGCTCACTCAGACTTCAGGATGTGACTGTATCCTGCTCTGGTTGTGTTTTTCAATCAGCATCAGTGTGAATCTCAGCGTGGCCTTAGTGCTGCAGCAGCATCTCTCACTCACACACACACACACACACACACACACACATACTCACTCAGGTCTGGCGAGGAGACGTGAGGTCCTGCAGGTTCACACCGATGGCCGCTCGACCGTGAGGAAGTGTGTGTTTGTTTCATCCGTCTCCTGTTCTGTGGCCTGTTGCTCCCCGAGGCAGCTCGAGTCCTCGCACTGACAGCTGAGCTTCTGCTGCTGCGACTGTGTGAAAGCTGCAGCATGTGGAGCTTTAGCTCTTCTAATCAGTCATATAAGAGGCATTCAGAAAAATCACACACACAAAATAACACTGTAACATTAATAAGACAAAAAAACTGTAACATTAACAAGACAAAAAAATAACATCATAATATGACGACAAAAATAACAATGTGATATTAATATAACAAGAAATAAATAGGTGACATTATTAGGACAAAAAATAAAATGTAACAATAAGTGGACAAAAAAACAATGCAACAATAAGGAGACAAAAATAATAATGTAACATTAAATAGACAAAAATAACAATGTAACATTAAGAAGACAAAAATTAAATAGACAAAAATGAATCATGAATAAGAAACAACAGTAGTAAGTATTAAATAAATAAAAAAATAATAAAAATGTAACAAGACAAAAATACTAGTAATTAATGAGAAGAAAAAGTCAGTAAAATAACAGTATAACACCAAGAAGACAAATATAATGTAACATTAATAAGAAATAAAAAATTGCAAGTATAAATAAATATAAACAAAATGAAAAATGAAAAAATAGAAAATAGAAAAAAACAATGTGATATTAAGAAAGCAAAAATACCGTTACGAAGAATTAAAAATAGTATTAATAAAATTTAAAAAATAAAATTAAATTAAGAATGTAAGAAATTAAAATAAATAAAAATATAGCATTATGAAAACAAACAAACCAAATGTATGGGTTTTTGCTCTGATTCAAAAACCAAACAAACACTACAGAAGCGCTTGTGTTCATTTTCCTACTAATAAAAATGTGACATCAGGAATCTTGCAGGAACGTTTATAACCGTTACATAACCACAGTCTCCGATCCGGGAAACGGTTACAGACAGAGATTGGAATCAGACTGTAGAAAGTGGACGGATGTGCCACTGTTCACTCAAATCTCCTCCTCATTTCTCTTTTATTCTCTTACGTAACTCTCTGTTCTGCAGAGCGGGGTTTAAGGTCGACTTATTCATGAGGAAAAAACAGCAGAAATCCTCACAGCCGCCACGCCACTCTGTTTTTCTCCCTTTTTCTCTTCACCTTCAGCTGCCTTTCAGCACTCACATGTACAGCAAAGCCGTGCATGACTTTTCTTTCAGGAATTACTTCACTAGCTCTTTATTTTCTTTTTTCTATAACAAATCACAGGTTTATATTAATGCACTCGTTCTAGTACGTTATGGTTTCTATAGTAACAGCTCATTCACAGGGACGTGTACAGCCGAAGCTCCATTGTTGATATGGTGAAGTTTTCTTAAAGTAAAGAGACGTTTATTTAACATTTATGGAAGGAGTCTCCAGTGTCAGAGGTAAAGCTATCACTTTATGTTTTCTGACATCTTCTTTGGTTTCTCGGTAACAAGAGTACCAAGCTGCTTTTTTTTTTTTGTCTTATTAACTTCTAAGTTGTATTTGGAACACTTTCTGATGCTTCATCAGTGGATAACACTCTGTTGTGTGGTTCTACCTTTAAGGGTTCTCTGAGAGGGACAACTGAAGAACCCTTAAGTCTATAGAACACTGCGTTAGTAAGAATGTTAATAACCTTGGATGAAGGACGATTTAAACCTCCCAGGATGTTAGCTAACACTCAAGAGGGGACATAACTAGCAAGTGGGATTCAGCAATGATGAAATTAGGAGGAAATTTGCAGGAGGAAAGTGAAGTGGAGTGTGGAGTGAGAACTTAGTGGTCTGCTCGAGAGCTCGTGGGAGAGGAGAGTATGATGTAATTTGGCAACTTGCTTTGCAAGCTTCACTTTGTTGGAAATCCTGGGAGCAGATTTCTTCACCGGAGGCTCGTTCGAGAGGAACTCATCACCATCACCTTCACTAAATGTCACAGAACTCTTCTTTAAAAAACAAGTCAGAATACAGCAACAACCGAGTCTTTAAAACAGTGCATGTCTATTTAAATAAATATATCATCATTTGTAAGAGGGAAGATTTGGAAGATTTGATATATTTTGCAAAATTATTAATATGTATATATTTTAACATTTAAAGCCACATTCAATTCAATTTTATTTTATTTGTGTA
Organism: Pangasianodon hypophthalmus; assembly: GCF_027358585.1. Taxonomy (NCBI): domain Eukaryota; kingdom Metazoa; phylum Chordata; class Actinopteri; order Siluriformes; family Pangasiidae; genus Pangasianodon; species Pangasianodon hypophthalmus. Next base: position 25,179,071 of record NC_069724.1, read on the forward strand.
GCGCTTTTAACAATGGACACTGTCACAAAGCAGATTTACAGAAATAAATACATTCAGGATGTAAATTTTAAATGTATGAATTTATCCCTAATGAGAAGCCAGAGGTGACGGTGGTGAGGAAAAACTCCCTGAGACGATATGAAGAAGAAACCTTGAGAGGAACCAGACTCAAAAGGGAACCATCCTCATCTGGGTGACACCCGATAGTGCGATTATAAATCATTCCCTTCTATAACTACATGGACAAATAGAGAAATTGTGTAAGCAAGAAATTCATTACAGTTTTCACATGAAGTCCAGTTTGTTGTATCTATCCATTGTCCACTGATGGAGACCTGAGTACAAAACTGCTTGCGGCAACCGCAGCCCCAAAGCCACCACAGCAATCGCAGTCCCAAGCCATCACAGTACAACTCCCCATATGACCCGCAGTCCAAAGCCATCTCTGCAGTCCCAGCGACACCAACCCCAGCAATCCCACTGATCTTCAGGCTGTCCATATGGGTCCACGACCAGCAGCAGCAGCAGCGAGCGATCTCCAACCGATGAGAACTTCAACCAGAAGTAGGGCATCAGGATGAATCTGACAGGTCCAGAGAGCAGACGGGGTCAGGATCACTGGTATCTCAGGAGTAGCATGTGTCACTCGACAGAGGGAGAGAGAGAGAGAGGGAGAGAGAGAGAGAGAGAGAGAGAGGGAGACAGAGAGAGACGGGGGAGAGAGGGAAAGAGAGAGGGAGGGAGAGATTGTTAGGTATGATAGTTTCCCGTAATGGTTAAGGACAATGTACTTTGCGTGCAGAGAGCAAGCAGGGACTCCGGCAGGACTAGCTGTGACAGCATAACTAAAAGGGAGAGCCAGAAGCTAACACAGACATGAGGGAGTCCTGGGACATAAAGCAGCAGCCACTCCACCATCAACAAACCTGAGTGAATGCGTGAGAGTGGGGGGGCGACAGCATCCAAACATCCCAGTTCACCACAACACTCTATGCCTGTGAAACCTCCAGACCTGCCCCTGTACCTAAGAAAAAACTATTCACTAAAGGCTTTACTAAACAAATATGTTTTCAGCCGAGACTTAAACACTGAGACTGTGTCTGAGCCCCGAACACTAAGTGGAAGGCTGTTCCATAACTGTGGGGCTTTGTAAGAGAAAGCTCTACCCCCAGCTGTAGCCCGCACTATTCAAGGTACCAACAAATAGCCTGCACCTTTTGATCTGAGTAGGCGTGGAGGATCATAAAAGACCAAAATTTCGCTCAGGTACTGTGGCGCGAGACCATTTAGTGGTTTATAGGTCAATAATAATATTTTATAATCAATACGAAATGCAGTGCAGTGTGGATAAGATAGGGGTGATGTGATCATATCTTCTGGTTCTGGTAAGGACTCTTGCTGCTGCATTCTGGACTAACTGGAGCTTGTTTATGCTCCTACTGGAGCATCCAGACAGTAAGGCATTACAATAATCCAACCTAGAGGTAACAAAAGCATGAACTAATTTTTCTGCATTGTGTAGTGACAGTATATTTCTTATCTTAGCAATATTTCTGAGATGAAAGAAAGTGATCCTAGTTATATTATCTACATGAGCTTTAAAAGAAAGACTAGAGTCAATAATCACACCATTATTCCCAATGACCAATCACTGATCACCATTATTCCCAATGACCAATCACTGATCACCATTATTCCCAATGACCAATCACTGATCACCATTATTCCCAATGACCAATCACCGATCACCATTATTCCCAACGACCAATCACTGATCACCATTATTCCCAATGACCAATCACTGATCACCATTATTACTGTCAGTGTCTGTGTTCTTGACAGAAATTCTAGAATTCTGTAAAGATGTAGGTTATTTGTGGAACCGTGACCTCAGATTTTTGTTCTATAAGAAATCATTCATAATCTATTCTTTTCTATTCTAATAAAATGTCTGATGATACACTTTGACATGCAAATGATCATGATGATTCAGTGAATATGCAAATTAGCCTACGGTGTCATCTGAAAATGTCTAGTGACATTTAAACCTCTATTAGCAACTTTCCCCTGAAACGAGTCTGGAACACGTGATCACTCGGCGTCACTAAGCAAAGCATTATCATGACATTTGCTCTCCTTCTGGAATCTGTCACAGCTTCACTTTGTAGGAAATCCTGAGGGTGTTTTCTCCTCTTGTGCTGTGGAGGAACTCATCAGTCTCACATTCATCAGCTGTCACCAGCTTCCTCTTCAAAGCCAGCTCAGTTTTAAAGATCAGTCTTTGAAGTCTTTTAATGTCAGCGATCACATCATACCTGCTGCTGTAACAGGATATTCCTGCACACAGTCGGAGTCGTATTCTCATCATCTTTTCAGAAATCTTGCACTTTTAAATCGCAGGTTCTGTGCAGCTGAAGATTCATATTTAGATCCTGAAACTGTACCTCTCGACCTCACACAATAAATATTTGTTTCATCAGTTAGAGTTTTGGTTTATTTAAGTCCGATTTCAATCCTGTTACTCAGACTTTCAGACTCGTTCAATTGTTTGGGTCTGATTTCTCCTGCTGTTGATCCAGGTTTAAGTATTGCTTAGAGTCGAAGACTTGAGTCTTAAAATGACATCGATATTTATGGGGAAAGTTGCTGGTATTCAGAGTTGGGTTACGCAGCTGCTTAAGTGGATTTTCTGAGCTCTACATCAGATTATTAAAATCACCTGCGTGTCGTTCCCACCTCTGAGGTTTTTCCTAAGTAGAAGTGTCTGAGACGGGGTTTTTCAACAGTGTATAGACCACTGCCTTCAAACACAAACATTTGCCTTTAAACCTGAAAAAATTAGGGATAGAAAATACAGACTGAAGACACAGACAGCATTTTTTTTCCTTTGCTGTTAATTGTAATAAGATAACTAACTGGGAAAACGTGATTATGATTCCCTAACATTACCTGCTGGACATTTATCATAAATAAATTCTCACGTTCTCACATTAGTGAAGTTTTTCTGTACACGAATAGGAATAAACTTTTTTTATTACATTTACTGTGTGTCTGTGTCTGTTTACTGAAACCGCAGCCAGGCGAAGCTGTGTGACTTTTCGGTTGGCTGATATTTCATAACATTGCAATCGATAAAACTCTGAGGATAGACTTTCTCTTCTTTCATCTTTCTCTGCTTTTCACTGTAAATAAATTCACATTTATCCCCATGTGTAACCATTTCCTGAAACAAAGAATTTGTATGTGTGTGATTTTTAATAAACTTTATTTATTAGTTTATTTATTAGCATTATAACTGCTCTGAGTAACATCGAGTAAAAATGACCAAACAGCTCAGCTCTCTCGGTGGAGTTAGAGCTATTCTTATCACTCAACAGAAAGACGACAAGAGCTTTAAATACTCAATAAATCCCTGCTCTCTGACTTCACATCATTCGACCCGGCTGCCAGGCATGCGCACACACACACACACACACACACACACACACACACACACACACACACACACATACGGAAAGTAAACTGCAAGTTCTGCAAGAAAGAAAGTGACACTGTCTTGACATTTCATAATGTTAAATAGCCTGTAAAGCCATTTTAACACGTTGGGGTGAGGCGATAAAAATACCGCAACTGGCAGCAATAATAATGTTAGCTAACGAAGCTAGTCACGGTGATTCAACTCCAATCTGTGTGTAATTAGATGATACTGCAAAAATCGAATTATTTACTATGCACTATAGTATCTTTAGACAAGTCAAACAAACAACCTGGGCTTGATTCTTCTCCTGCAAATGAGGCAGAAAGTGTTCAGGCACATTATATGTTAAGTAGGTAATAAACACTGTGTGTGTTACTGTTACAGTAAAATACTGAGTGACGGTGTGATGTGATGAAGCGGAGTCACTGTTTTACTATAACAGCAAATCCACAAGTGTTTTATTCCTCTTATACCACAGCAATTTACCAACAATGAACAGCACATCACACTTTTTATCAGTTTATAGTTACATTTGATGTTTGAGAAACAAGTTAGTTCCTGCTGTCACTTATGTTATAGCAGCTATAAACACATTCCCTCACCAGCCTCTCTTTATTCTCTCTCTTCAAGATTTAAAAAAAACTGAGGCTTGTCATATTACCGAGAAACTGCAAAGAAGCGTAAACTCCTCTGTCCTGAAGATGTCGGAAAACTTAAAGCTACTGCTTTACCTCTGACTCTTACAAAGCGCTGACACTGGAGACTCCTTCCATAAATGTAAATGTTAAATAAACGTCTTCTTACTTTAAAAAAGTCATCATATCAAAGTTTATACACGTTTTTATTCTGTTTATTATTAGTGGAGCGTCTGCTGTACACGTCCCTGTGAACGAGCTGTTGCTATAGAAACAATAACATATTAGAACGAGCGCATTAGTTATAAATAAAGCTGTGATTTGCAGCTGCACTACTGTCAGAGCTGCTGTTATAGAGAATTAATCAACACCTGATGACCAATCAGAATCCTGAATTGAGTAGCAGCGTGGTGTAAACACTGAACTTTCATGGAGTGAAGTGGATGAGTGAGACAGAAGGTCGTGGACTTGCGAGAGGAATCGGACAGGCGTGGGTTAAATCAGGACTGGAGCGGTTCAGAATCGCACTGGAGAGGAACGAACGGCCGTCAGTCCTGACAAACCGAAGCTGTGACAGAAAACCCAGCGGAGCGTCATCTCTCTCCTCCCGGGAGTCGGGGCTGGGCAGTGATTGACATCCGGAGCAGCAGGAACATTTCAGTCACCACTTTCTCACCCTCCTGTCTTATTAAGACTGAGATGTTTCCCTCCTGCCTCCATTTACCCTCCACCACCTGCACTTTCTCGACTTTTCTTCTCCTTCTGAACTGGATTGATGTGTCGCTGTGATTGGGGGGGAGAAAAAAACAACAGGGACACAGGGTGATGAATGAACCTTGATAGAAACTTTTTTTAGTTGAACAAACTTTCTTTTAGTTTTGCACAAAGGCAAGAAACTTCACACGGCCTTTAAACATAAAATTCTACACTAGAAAAACGAGAATCGATCACACCGATTTAGAGAACTTTTCTCATATGTCATTTCAAAAGGGCAATAAATTACATCTTTCAAAGCTGCAGTGAAAACACACCGATCAATTTCACTCTTCATCCAATTATCAGCATGATTTCTCTCTGGGTTTGGTCACTTCTCTTTAAAGCTGATGTCTTTGAGAGACTCTGAGACACAGACGTTCCTGTTTCCTGTCCTATTAAAAGACGTGAGAAGTCCTGGTGTTAGTCGAGTCTTTTTTCCAGCTTTGAGCGTCAACTTCATTATCTCTCAGTACAGATGGTCCTGTTTTCAGAGCATTCAAAAGCTGACAGGTTTTCTTACAAACTCGTGTTTTAGAGAGATTCAGGGTTCGAGCGTTTATTTCCACTCCTGTGCTGTCGAGTGTGAACGTGAACAATATGTTGGAAGGTTTATTACAGCCGTGTTTCAGATAAAACCCTCTTCATTACTCTGCTCTCATTCATCTACAGCATTTAATTTAATCTAGATTAAAGCCAGACACTTCTATTGTCTTTTATTCCTACAACAGTGGAACGAGCTGAAACCTGTTGCACTGGAGAGGAACAAACGACCGTGTACCAAAATACGCAAATGAGGCAGGAGATCGTTAAACATGCATTCATTTACATATTATAAAAATCACTACATAAAATTAAAAAAACAATCACTTGGTATATTTTTATTGTGACGACACAACCAGTAGTTTATTAGAATATTGTTATTTGATGGTATTATTTTATTTTTAAAAAATCCATGGTGATCTAAGATGATATTTTGCGTAGTTTTATAAATAAAAGTCACTAAAAGCAACTCGAAATATTTAAACACATTAAAACGCGTATCGCTTCACATAATTCCTGCAGCTTTAAGACGTATGAATCAGGAATGAAATGATGTGGAGGTTCTGTCATCAAGGACGAAGAGAAAATTAGTCATTTTGAGTAAATGGTTAATAAACTAAATGTCTATGATCAATAATCATAAAAATATTATAAAAATATAACGTTTATAAATTAAAATTATTGAGTAACCCTCAGTTACCCCTAGAGTTCCTGGATTAAAGCGTTTAAACAGAAGTGTATCTAATTCTTGTCACTGTTTACGCGCTGATCTCGAGGAGCGATCTCTCACGCTTGGATTTCTCACATTTTCATTGCGTTTTCATTGTGAGAGTGTTTTTTGCGAGTGACTCGGGCTCACGGCGAAATGAAAACAGACTTTTTGTTTTAACCCTCGTGGCGTTTCCTCGGGATGGAGATGGTGTTGTTTGAGGTTGAATGCCCCCGGGCTTTCTGCAGCACACACAGTCTGATTGATTGACGCAGCGGCGAGGCTGACGATGATTAAGGAGCGACGTTTTGCTTTTCATCCCACCTGCTTGTCTCTCTGGAAGATTTAGAGCAGCGTGCTAGCCGAATGCTAAACGCTCCGAGCCTGTCTTCTTGTCAGTGCTGTTCTGAGTAACAGGCTCTCAGACAGGTTTAGAGGTTTAGAGCAAGCTAGCTAGCTTATATTACTTACAGTCAATGAAAATAAAGACTGTATCTGCCTCACTAGCTAAATGATGATGTGTATCACCTGATTCTTTTTGTTTAGAACATCAGATACCTTCAGCAGGTTCAGCCAGGTCTCTTGAGAAACCATGAAGTTCTGTGATTTACTCTAGATTCATTTATTATTCCTTTTTTTGCAAAGATATATATATTTTTCTGCAGAAGTAACTATTTAGCTCTGAGGTCTGTCATGTTGGCTTTATTGAGCACTAAAGATGTGGGCGGAGTAAAAGACTCTTGGGGGCGTGGCTAAAACCAAGGAGCCTGTCACGGACCATCAGTTTTTGGGTTTTTGGAAGTTCTGCTGCTAATCGATGTTATTATTATTATTATTATTATTATTATTATTATTATTAATATTAATGTTTGAAGAGTAAATTGTGTCAGATTTTGACGCCTTCTACACAGAATGTATAAAATAATTGTCTTCTACACTCTAATGAATGCACTATGACAATGAGCTGGAAATGTAACGGAGTAAAATTAAGTCTCAGTTTTTGCATATTTATTGCAGTTAGATTAAAAGTTAATCTTCATTTAAAATTATTTTTATGATATATAAAATCCAGCGCTGCTCGACATAACATCGATCATTTTACTGATCGCAGGTTTCAAGAGAACCGTCTCCTTCCCCGTATCCAGCAGATAACGGTTTGATTTTACATCCTCGAACGTTCGTGTCATTCTCATCTCATATGGCCTAGATTCCTTTTTTTCTTCCTGTCTTTCCTTACAGCCGTTTTGACCTTTCCTTTCAAGCACCATGTTGTTTTTTGAATTGAATGATGGAGAACGCTGGCAGGATAATGGATGGCTGACGTCTGGATGCTGACGTTGATCAATGTGACGAGAGTCGAGCGAACTTCAAGTCATGAGTAGAACGGCGCCATCCTCCATAAATCATCAGCGCAGGATGGGAAACCTGTGGCGAAACAGTGAGCCGTCGTTAGCGCTCCCGGCTATTACCGGCGTAATGCGTTTGACTCGGGCTGAATGTTGATTTGGGAGCAGCTGTGGCTGGCGGCGCTGGTGTTTATCACTCTGCCCCTGATGAGAGGCGAGGAGAAGAACGTGGCCCTGAATCTGGCCTCGCTGACTCCATGCCACTCGTCCTGTCCCGCTCTCTGACTTCCAGATGGTGGTATGAATATTAACAAACTCGAAGCAGGAGGGTTCTCCGGAGCGGAATACAGATCAGCTCGTTTAAAATTCACTCAGTCAGCAGCCTGAGGGATAAAAACTACACCGCTGTTTGCTTTAAGAGGAAACGACAGCCACAGTCAAGTGTTTGTTATTCCAGGAGCCTCTGCACTATTTTTAGATCACTGTAGTGCAGATTAGGATTGGAAATGAAATTCTAAGCTTTTCTATTCGATTTTAACTGCTTTTGTACACAAGATGGAACTTTTTATTTCATTTCAAAAACTCAGATGTGATTTTTTGAAAGCTTGATAATTTTCAGAAATTGCTATAAAACCTTTTAGCACTTATTCAATTACTTTAAAAAAAAACAGTTACACCACAGATCTGCTGAATCCTGCACTCTGATTGGTCAGAAGGTGTTGATTAATTCTCTAGAACAGCAGCTCTGACAGTAGCGCAGGTTTATATTAATGCCCTCGTTCTAATACGTTATGGTTTCTATAGCAACAGCTCATTCACAGGGACGCTCCACATGAACAGATTAACCAAAGCGTGTGTAATCTCTGATACGGTGACGTTTTCTGTAAGGAGATGTTTATTTAACATTTATGAAAGGAATATCCTTTGTTTTTTTTTTTCTAACAGCGTACAGTACCAATTATAAAAGATTTTATTTTTATGAATGAACGTTTTCCTGGAAATTTGAGGTAGTATGAACAGGAGAGTTATTGCATCAGTTTACTAGAGAAGGGGGTGGAGTTTGTAGGATTTGGGCGTCTCCCATTTGCATATTCATATGACCTGGATCTATTGATGAGGGTAAAAGTGACAGTAGTTCTGTAACGCTGTTTATTGTAAGGACACAACAAAAGAAAAAACGATTTATTCACTATGAAATAATATTTAATGCTCTTAAAAATAGGAGCGATGTTAATATTAATTAATTTATTTTTCATTTGTCAAGTAAAGGGTTTCTTTTCTGTCTGGTTTGTTTTTTGATCTTCACAGAAAGGTGTAATGTATTACAATGCTGAAGTGACTTTGATTGCTATTTAGTGCTATTGTTCTGAGACTCTAAAACTCTAATATTAAAATATTAAAGGTAGCGGAAAAATATTACAAAATATCACTAAAATTTAAGGGAATGAGATATATCATATAATGTCTGGTTAAAAGCTCTGTATGTGCATGAACTACGTAAATAAATCATAAGGATTTAATCTCAGTCTGAATGATTCTAATCATTAATTATTAAATAATATAATCATTAATAAACCCATAATTTAAATCAGGAACTGTTTCCATGTGAATCGACAAACATGGAACTGAAGAATAAATTATAAAGTGTGACAGGAAATCAGTTAAAACTGTGTTTAACTAGAGAACAGGACACACTTGTGCAAAAAATAAAAATAAAAAGCTAACTGAAAAGCTGCAGCTCATGGCGTGAGTCGAGCGGTGACGTGTCCCCTGTGTGCTGTACGCCGGAAAGCTGTCGTGTTTTTGTCCCACGTGGCGTGTTGGAGAACACGGCAGCGAGTCACAGGCTGCTTCATACTTCATACTTCACCATGTTATTGATTTTTTGTTTCCTCACAGCCGCTTAAACGGTGAATAATAAAAAACCAGTGCTGGAGAAAGTGGCCCTGTGACACGAGGAGAAAAAAGCACAACACTTCACATCACACGTCACGTCACGTCATATACACTGTTCTTTCCTAATAGAGAATATCTACTGCACTTATCAACTCCCACAATGCACTGCAATAGATCAATGTCTAAATGATGTAGAGAGAATACCCATAATGCACTGCTCTGTTTGCTGGGAAGAGGGAGTAGCGCTTTCATTGAAATGTGTATTCATAATTCATTTACTCCTCTCTAATGAGGCTCATAAATCTCCATATTAATGCCCTGGATAGGGGACGAAGTGCGCACTACTGCAACTCCACCAGCTCGCACTCTCCAGCAAGTCAGCGCACTCTGTACGCAATTTAAAAACGGTTTCAGATTACATCATAGTTGTTGTTTTCTGCAGATATAATTTGATATAATTGTTTTATATTCTGAAATAATTTGATATCATTTCAATTCTGAAACAAGAAACACAAAACTGCGTCTTCTCATATGTTTGAAGTTGATCTACATTGGACTGTTATAACACATTCATAAGCACTGCATTATCCACTAATCCCTACACACACACACACTATCCACTAATCCCTACACACTAACCCACTACACACACACACTATCCACTAATCCCTACACACTAACCCACTACACACACTATCCACTAATCCCTACACACTAACCCACTACACACACACTATCCACTAATCCCTACACACTAACCCACTACACACACACTATCCACTAATCCCTACACACTAACCCACTACACACACACACACACACTATCCACTAATCCCTACACACTAACCCACTACACACACACTATCCACTAATCCCTAAACACTAACCCACTACACACACGCTATCCACTAATCCCTACACCCTACACCCACTACCACACACACACAACCACCACTAATCCCTACACACTAACCCACTACACACACACACTATCCACTAATCCCTACACACTAACCCACTACACACACACACTATCCACTAATCCCTACACACTAACCCACTACCACACACACACTATCCACTAATCCCTACACACTAACCCACTACACACACACTATCCACTAATCCCTACACACTAACCCACTACACCACTATCCACTAATCCCTACACACTAACCCACTACACACACACTATCCACTAATCCCTACACACTAACCCACTACACACACACATATCCACTAATCCCTACACACTAACCCACTACACACACACTATCCACTAATCCCTACACACTAACCCACTACACACACCCTATCCACTAATCCCTACACACTAACCCACTACACACACACTATCCACTAATCCCTACACACTAACCCACTACACACACACTATCCACTAATCCCTACACACTAACCCACTACACACACACTATCCACTAATCCCTACACACTAACCCACTACACACACACTATCCACTAATCCCACCTAACCCACTACCACACTACCCCCTACACACACCACACACTCCACTAATCCCTACACACTAACCCACTACACACACACTATCCACTAATCCCTACACCAACCACTACCCACTCCACAACCCACTACCCACTAACCCACCCACACACACACTATCCACTAATCCCTACACACTAACCCACTACACACACACTATCCACTAATCCCTACACACTAACCCACTACACACACACTATCCACTAATCCCTACACACTAACCCACTACACACACTATCCACTAATCCCTACACACTAACCCACTACACACACACTATCCACTAATCCCTACACCACTAACCCACTAATCCTACACACTAACCCACTAACCCACACACTATCCACTACACCCTACCCACTACCACACACACACTATCCACTAATCCCTTACCACTAACCCACTTACACACACACTATCCACTAATCCCTACACACTAACCCACTACACACACACTATCCACTAATCCCTACACACTAACCCACTACACACACACTATCCACTAATCCCTACACACTAACCCACTACACACACACTATCCACTAATCCCTACACACTAACCCACTACACACACACTATCCACTAATCCCTACACACTACACACCACTACCCACACAATCCACTAACCCAACACTAACCCACTACACACACCTATCCACTAATCCCTACACACTAACCCACTACACACACACTATCCACTAATCCCTACACACTAACCCACTACACACACACTATCCACTAATCCCTACACACTAACCCACTACACACACACTATCCACTAATCCCTACACACTAACCCACTACACACACACTATCCACTAATCCCTACACACTAACCCACTACACACACACTATCCACTAATCCCTACACACTAACCCACTACACACACACTATCCACTAATCCCTACACACTAACCCACTACACACACACTATCCACTAATCCCTACACACTAACCCACTACACACACACACTATCCACTAATCCCTACACACTAACCCACTACACACACACTATCCACTAATCCCTACACACTAACCCACTACACACACACTATCCACTAATCCCTACACACTAACCCACTACACACACACACTATCCACTAATCCCTACACACTAACCCACTACACACACACACTATCCACTAATCCCTACACACTAACCCACTACACACACACTATCCACTAATCCCTACACACTAACCCACTACACACACACACTATCCACTAATCCCTACACACTAACCCACTACACACACACTATCCACTAATCCCTACACACTAACCCACTACACACACACTATCCACTAATCCCTACACACTAACCCACTACACACACACTATCCACTAATCCCTACACACTAACCCACTACACACACACATTATCCACTAATCCCTACACACTAACCCACTACACACACACTATCCACTAATCCCTACACAGTAACCCACTACACACACCCTATCC
>NC_069724.1:25201215-25221215 GCF_027358585.1 Pangasianodon hypophthalmus
CACATCCAGCTCTGACTAATGTGTTTTTGTGACATTGATGATTAATTTTTAAATCCTTTCCTCTCTTCCTGGTCCCTCTGCGTGGTTGACTGAATCAGGCTGAATAAGCTCTGGGTCTTGTCCTGCAGTCACGCTTTTCCCAAAGACAAATTGGCGAGCGAGCCGGCGAGTTTCAGGGAGTAATTCAGATCATGCATTTTAATGAAGTTATGACTGTGAATTATGGCGCATGGGAACACCACGGCTGTACGGAACATGTTTTTTATCGCACTAAACGACTTCTCACATTATCTCTAAGTGATCAGTGTCGATTTTTAAAGCGACGTGGCGGAGAAGATCAAACGTCCAGGTCAGCACTGTGATTAAAGGCAAAGTCAGTCATTGTTCTTCTCCTTTCATTACCCTGACACGTGGGAGTGCAGGATGGAGGAACAGGAAAGGAACCGTGTGAAAAAATGTTCTTCCAGGTCTGTTTATTTTTGGATCTGTACTTCATATGACGAGTAGCATTGCTCAGTCTAAATTTGGGTTTTAACGATCCTCACTGGGACTTGAGTTCCTCCCTGGCTCTCTCTCCTTTTCTCCTTTCACTCATGTTCACTCCAAAGAGAGCGAGTCCTCGGATAGAATCACGCCCGTGGAGGATCTGTGGCCTCATTTTCATGTGTCACTGCGGTGTAATAGGCTCGGACAGCAGGAAAGAGACAAGACCTTTGAAAGCACATTAGCAGAAACTCTTTGAAGTGGAAATGGATGGACACCTCTGCTCGAGAACTTCACCTTCCTGAAGGCTGAGAGAGGAGAAGCTAATTGGCATGCAGAAGAGAAAAGGAGAGTGTTAAGTGACAGGAACGAGAGCTTTAACTTACAGGAGTATAAATATGCATGCATCCTGGATCTGTTACTCTTTTCTCCATAGATGATGTGCTACTCCGTGTCTCTGTCTGTCATCTGTTTCCAAAATCATTGACTATATAAAGGAAATTTTAGAAATTCTAATAAAACAGAGGTTTGAAGAGCTAAGATGGCTGTGCATCCTTCTGACTTTGTTAGAGTTAGAGTTAAAAAGGGTTCCACATGGTTAAAGATAGTTAATTATCTCTAGGGTTCTCCATAGAGACAAACCAAAATACTCTTGAGCGTTCTAGTTTTAAGCTTTAATGCTAACTGCGTAGGCGACCTGACTGTCACAGCTAGCACAACTTACGCTAACATTTGCACAATATAGAGAAATTTACGAATGTGCTTCTTTTGTCAGATAACAAAGAGCTTCTCCGTGCATTTTATAACCTCCAGCGCGGATGAAGTTGCAGCTGATTCCCCAATATCGTATTTCTTTTTAGTTCTTCCATGTTCTTTGTTCCTCATAGTTTCCTATTTATGTCCTAGTTTTAGTGTTCAAGGTTCTTTAGTTTTCTACTCTCTCATTTTCTAACTCCACCAGCTTTCTGTGTATTCCCAGTTTTCTACTTCTTCTAGCTTCCTAGTTCCCCTACATTCCCAGATCCCATAACTGCTCTGGATTCTTGTTTTTCCTGGTTCACCTTCTTTCATAGCTCCTCTACTAGTTTCTCTACTTTCCTACTTTTCATAGATCCCTTACATAAAGTTCTCCTGTTCCTCCTACATGCCTGGTTCTTTCTCCTACCTTTCTACTTTTCCTAATTTTCTACTTCCGTTAATCCCCGACTTTCTCTCTTTCTTTTAGTTCCGCATTGTTCTGTCATCAGACTTCCCAGAGTTATTCGTTTTCATGATTCACTTACTTCTTTTACTTTTTTAGTACTCATTCTACTTTTCTTGTTCTCCTACTTTTCTAGTTTTCTCATACCTTCCCTCTAATCCTTGTTTTCTAGTTCTCGTAGTTTGCAGAATGTGATACTTACACTGTAATGGAAGCCAAATTTACCACTTCCATTTGTCATTGTACTGTTTTTACGGACTTAGAATCTGTACGTGATTCTGACGCTAGATTACTTATCTGACCCACTTTCTCTGTTCTCTCCAACTCGCACTTTACACTCTCTCAGCTCCGGCTTTCTCTCAGTTCCAACATTTATAAAAACCCCTGCGGGTGCTGCAGCTTCTGCTCTTCTGTTGTTAAAGCACCGTTTTGATGAAATGCTGTTCATGAGGTACAGCACTTAAAATCTAATCCTTAAGCAGCTTCAAACCGAGTAATTAACACGGCTGGAGCAGGGAAGTGAGTGAAGCACGACACAGTGAGTTTCATGAGCTGTTATCAGTAATGAAAATCTCAACAAGACTGAAGCAATAGCTGGTTGAAATCCCAGAACATGGTGGAAGATTAAATCCCAAACCAGCAGCAGGAGATAAGAGAACTTACCCAGGAGTTATTCTGTGTAACTGTCAGTCTTTACGTCTTCTCAGTGATGGTATGACTCAGGAGTTTAATTCAGGACTCGGAGAAGTGACACGTCTTCATGTTGACGTTTAGCATGGCTTTACTGAGATATTATCATAATCGAATTATCCTCTCAGCTCTGAAAATCATTGGTAGTTGTTTCTGTGTAACTCTTTTGCAACACTTGCTCCGCCCACTTCGCATCACTAATAGCTTCCTGTAGCTGTAAGCTGCTCTATTTCCTCCATATCAAACTTCAGATCTAAACCAGGAAATAAACCATGATGTTTTCTGATGGTAAAGATCAGATGCATTTGAGAGGCCATTTAATGATCAGTAATCTGGAACCTTCCATCAGGTTTATCAACTAGAGCACAGCAGGACAAGCCCAAGCTCCATGCGATGGCTCAGTAACGTCGTGTTCCTCACTTGTTCATGTCAGGTTTACTTCCTGTTTCTCTCCTGATCAAACTCATTTTCATTATTTAAACTCCTGTCACTGTTGTGCCTCAGTAGCATGTTAAAATATTTGTCTAGCATCTTAGTGAAGTCTAAAGCAGGTGTAAGCTGTTTATCCTGGAGGATCGGTGCCCAGTCTCAGAGTCCTTTAGTTCTTCTCGTTCTCATAATTTCCTACTTTTAGTTCTCCAGTTCCTCTAAAGTCCAATCTCTCCTACTGACCCTTCCTTGCTGGTTCTCTTACTCAGACATCTGGTTCCTAATTGCTTTAGTTTGCTATTTTTCCTTGTTTTGTTCTACATGCCCACGTTTTTAACGGCTCCCCTACATTTCTAGATTTTTTCTAGATCTCAGAGCTCTTCTGGTTCCCGTAAATGTCTAGTTCCCCTAGGTCCCATATTTTCCTAGTTCTCATAGATCAACACTTGGCTAATTATTCTAGTTCCCCTACTTTTCTAGTTCTTTAGTTCCCCTTACTTTCCTGCTTCTTCTTCTCGCCCTTCTTTCCTGGTCTTCCTGCTTCCCCTAATTTCCACACTTTCCTAATAATCCAAGTGTTCCTAGTTTCTCCACTTTCCTACTTCTCCTACCTGTTTACTTCTCCTAGTTTCCCTACTTTCCTAGATCTCATAGTCACCTTTCTTTCCTGGTCTTCCTGCTTCCTTATTTTCCACACTCTCCTAATTCTCCTACTTCCTTATCTTTCCTACTTCTCATAGTTTCCAAGTTTTTCTCGTCCACACAGTTCCTTTAGCTCCCCCAGATTCCCAGTTCTCCTATCTTCTTAATCCGTCCAGTTCTCTACCATTTTTCCGAGGATCTGTCTGCCTGCTTGTGACCATTCTGACTATTGGAACAGGATAAATAAAGATTAGGCTCGGCTCTTACCTCCGTATTCCTTCGGCTCCTGTGTGCTATATTTCTTCTGTTCACTTTTTAACGAGAGAATCTTTTATAGGATTTTCATCATGTGAGTTCTTCATATTTCCTCTGAAGACTCCAGGAGACACCACCTGAGGCCACACTTTCATGATTCTGTGAAGCTCGTCTGTGTTCCTGAATCGGTTAAAGCAGATAGAAGCGCTGATGTCTGAGGAGATCTTGAAAGGATTGTAGGAATGAACTGAATCATTCCTGTTAATCGCTGTGATATTTTATAACTAGAAAGCAAATTTAGAATCCCTCATACATCGAAACATCTCTGTCATTCTGTATAAACGTATTTTTCTTTTTCTTTTAGAAAGCGTGATGTATTTTTCCATCAGCCCGAGTTAGAGAAGATGTTCTGCTCTACAGGTTTATTACACGGCAGTGCTACAGGTTGACAGGTTTGGGTTTCCGTACTGAAATGTTCGTCATTATAACAAATGATATTGTTTAAATTCAGAGCAGCGAGCTCATTAATAACAGGCTCTG
Organism: Pangasianodon hypophthalmus; assembly: GCF_027358585.1. Taxonomy (NCBI): domain Eukaryota; kingdom Metazoa; phylum Chordata; class Actinopteri; order Siluriformes; family Pangasiidae; genus Pangasianodon; species Pangasianodon hypophthalmus. The sequence continues at coordinate 25,205,456 of NC_069724.1, forward strand.
GTGGCGGCATCATAAAAGAAACCTGTCTGAATTTTTGGAACAAATTCCTCTGACTCTGCAGCAGCAGCCTGGACCAATTAGGAAGCAACTCAAAGGGAGTCGACAATGAATATAGAAGCACTTAGTGCACATATCAGCCACCCAGCTATTAAAACTGACAGACGGCTAGTCATCTCGAGTTAATTGGAATTGTAGCGGTTACTCGTGCGTATCGTGAGCAAACAGAAGAGCGAGCGCCACTGATGAAGGAGAAAAGCACGAAACAAAATAATACAGCTGCTGTCTGGCTGAGTTTATAGCCTGTAATCACCACATCAGGACCATAAGCCATCTCCTCTTTAGCACCTCTGATTAAAACCTAATTTATATCAGCCATAAATACTGAAAAGTTTTGTTTGTGCCGAGCAACATCTGGTTAATTGCAACCGCCAACTCCGACTCCATCAGCGGCTCCGAAACTCCGCCCCTTTATTTCCATCCCTCAATTAAACAGTCGACCGGCTGACCTACAAGAGAAATCGAAAATAAAACTAAAATCAGAGCCATTAGAAGAACTAGAACTGAAAACAGAACCAGAACTAGAACCAAAATCAAAACAAAAATAAGAAATAAAATAAGACCCAGAACTAAAACAGAACCAGAACCAAAATTAAAAACCAGAACAAAAACCAGTACTAAAGAAGCAGAAGCAAAAAAGAACTACAAGTCAAAATCAGAACCATAATCAGAACTAGACCTAGAAACAGAACCAGAGCAAGTTAGCATACCCCAGTGCATGAGCACAAAAGCTCGTACACACCGCAGTTTGCGTACAGTTTTTCACCTCAGTTTCAAATTTTATGAATCTTTATTTGGACCTCACTTTTTTAACGTAAGAACAAATCCATAGTATTTAAGATCAAATCAGATCAAACAAATGTTTCTAAATGAGCTGGAACAGAAACTATCATCACAATCAGAACCATCACTAAATCCAAAACTAAAATCAGAACAAAACTATTATTAAAATCGAAACAAAAACATTAAAATCATTAAAATAATGACCAGAAATCAAACTAAAATCAGAAGCAGCACTAAAATAAAAACCAGAACTCGAATTCAAATCAGAATCAAAGAGCAAAAACTATATGTCACATCAGCGCTAGTTACGGTGATCAAGTCCAAAATATCACAGCCTCACAAAATGGCCGCCTTGGACTCCATTTCCCAGCAGCCACTGCCCTAAACCTTACCCTAACCCCAACACTCATTACTCCGTATGATACGGACCTGTTTTCAGTTTTCACCTTGATTAGTTTTGTTATTTAAAATGTAAAATATAAAGTCTTCTCACTTCTGTAAGTTGCTCTGGATAAAAGTGTCTGCAAAATGCCATAAATTTAAATGTAAATGTAAAAATTAAATACAAAAGTAACTGTTATTTAAATATTATTGTCCTGATGTTTTTGTGTGTTGTGTACAGTCTGTTGTCGCTCTTGTTTCAATCGACGTATGATTCTTGTGTTGTTTGTCTGTTGTGTAGTTAAAAGCCTGAGCTTGCATCCGTCTCCAAAACTTTGTGACACTATAATTAAAATCAGAACAGAACCAGAACTAAAATAAGAACCAGAACTAGAACTACAGTCAGAACCAAAAAAGAAAAACTAACAAAAACTATCATTAAGCTCAGAAACAGACTCGTTTATGGTTCTAACAGGGCAAAAAAAGCTGAAGCACTGGGGTGTGTAACGCTCCGGCAGCAGGTTGTGTATCTCTCAGCGCAGTGCCGCGTCACGCTGTTTGTTCTCGTTGTTGTTAAACTGCGCTGACAGAGAGCCTCGAGAAACGCCAAGCTCAATTAAACTCTGAGACACGGAAACAGGTGAGCAGAATTTATTCATCACCTGGAACAAGGACAAATGAAGGTCAAAGGACAAGGATCATGTCCTGCAGCGAGATCAGAGCGAAATAATTCAGATCAAGAGAGGAGAGACACGAGGGCAGACGGCGCTCCGAGCACGAAACGACTGCAGGAGGAGCAACGTGGTGCGGTGATGTCACAGTGATGTCATAACGCATCAATAACAACAATATGAAAAAAGTACAACAAAGAGAACAAACTTACACCATGACACTGCTGAGTTCTGCACTCTGATTGGTCAGAAGGTGTTGATTAGTTTTCTATAACAGCAGCTCTGACAGTAGTGCAGGTTTATATTAATGCTCTTGTTCTGATACGTTATCGTTTCTATAGCAACAGCTCATTCACAGGGACGTGGACAGATTTTAAAAACGTGTTTAATTGCTGATACAATAGGAGAAGTTTAGAGAACATTTATGGAAGGAGTCTCCAGTGTCAGCGCTTTGTAACAGTCAGAGGTAAAGCTGTAACTGGAAGTTTTCTGACAGAGGAGTTTACGCTTCTTTGCGGTTTCTCAGTTTGCGTATTTTTCTCTTACTAACATCGAGAGAGAGAATAAAGAGACGCTGGTGAGCGAACGACTGTTTATAGCTGCTGTAACGTAAGCGACAACAGGAAATAACTCCTTTCACAAACAGTGATTGTAACTATAAATTGATTAATTGCTGTGGTGTAAGAAGAATAAAGCACACACACACACACACACACAGAATCACTTCTTGACTCTCCTTATTTTCCCCGTTCTCACCTCGTATCACTCTGGTGTGTATTTTGTCTCGTTTTTCTCAGACGCTGATCGATTTGAAACCCTGTGATGAAGATCAGCAATAAATCAGTGCTGTGTGTGTGTGTGTGTGTGTGTGTGTGTGTGCGTCTGTGTGTGTGTGTGTCGTACCTGTCCTCATGGAAGCTCAGGAGAAAGCTCTGAGTGTGATCTCAACACAGATCTAATCCAGACGACTCGACACTTCCTGTCCCTGATGGAGTGGACGTCTTCTTGGACTGGTGTGTCAGTGTGTATATATGTGTGTGTGTGTGTGTGTGTGTGTGTGTGTGAGTGTGGGTTCTGTCCTTGGTGTGACCTGTGAAAGGAGGACGCTCAGCACAGCGCTGATTAATTACACTCAGTTATCAGAAAAAAACACGTCTGATATTGAAACGTCCCGTAATGGCCTTCATGTGACCACCAGGATCTGGGTAAAGACCTGAAAAGGCTAAAGTCTGGATGAACATTTTTATCTGTATGAAGTAACAGAACTTTCTTAGATCATTTATAACCATTAAAGATTCTATGTTGAAACCTATAACAGGCTGGTCAGAACCAGTTCCATGTAGGAGCCTAAGAACCCTTAAAGAACCCATGAAGAACCCTTTTTTCTTGCGTGCACCAAGTACCAAGACAGGTTCTAGATATTAAGAAGAAAATAATTAGCAATAATCTGGAGTTTGTGGAGCACATTTACTCAGTTCATACACACACTCCTCTAAAGAAGGTTTCTTACAGGGTTCTTTAAGGGTTCGCTGGAACACTAACGGTCCGTAGCTTCCATGTAAGGGTTCTACATGGATTGGAATGCTTTGTGGCAGGACAACAGTTTGTTATGTTAGCGTTCCCCATAGCGACAACTGAAGAACTCATGGGTTCTGAATATTTAAGACAAGTATATATAGTGTTTAGAAAAGGGCTCCATGTGGGTTCTTTGAATAATTAAAGGTTGTTAGCATCCTAAAAGGTGTTTCTACTTTTAAAACAATCTCTAAAAGTGAAACCGTCCTTTGGTTGTCCGTCCAACTTTCAATAACCCTACAACAGAAAAGGTTCCAAGTAGAACCTTGTAGGAACCTAGGAACCCTTCATTTTTCCAATGAACCTTTAAAGAAACCTTGAAGACCCTTATTTTCTAAAAGTGTTCCAAGTTCTAGGCATAAGGAAGAAATAAGAAAATAATGAGCAGTAATTTGGGGTCTGTTCTGCACACTTACCCAGTGAATACACACTTCAAGGGTTCACTGGATAGTTAAAGGTTTTCTGCTTCCAAAATTGGGTTGTAAATCTTCATCTTCTACCAGCATGACGATGCCCCTGTGCACTAAGCGTCCTCCATGAAGACATGGTGTGTGAAGGTTGGAGTGGAAGAACTCGAGTGTCCTGCACACTGACCTCAACCCCACTGATGACCTGGAACTCTGACTGAAACTCCAGACCTCCTCAGAGATGTTCAACAAGCAAACATGAGCGTGATGGTCAGATGTCCACAAACTGCAGGCCTTCAGCTTTCCCTTTAAAAAGAGACCAGAAAATATTTATTTCTTATCGTTTATATAAAACACACACACACACACACACACAATACAGTACTAGTGTCACTGAATGACTGAATTTAAAGTAAATCACAGCGGTGTGAAGCTCACACCTCAGCAGCGTGATTTATATTCACCTTTCCTGTAGATCTCACCTTCAAACAATTCGATTTAACGACCTGTAATTTAAATACCATTACGCTGGAGGGTTTCACTCAGCCGGCCTCGTCAGGTGCTTTATAACCTTGCCATTTGCTCAGGAACGTAATGTGTTAAAGGACCCAGATCAATAAACATGGATTTTTTTTCTTTTTTTTTATATAAATGAGACCTAAGCTGCAAAGAGCAAAGGTTATTTTACATTCCTCGTGGTTGTGATGTCACTACAAGGAACACATTTGCATATGTAAATGTAGCAGAGTGACAGGAATGAAAACGTATGTATATAATGTGGTATAGAAGTTAAAACTAAATCATTTCTATGTAAAATGGTGGAACAGAACAGAGAATTTCTTGACTAGGACACGGAAACTGTGGAGGTGATGTCGATCAAATAAAACCTAAACCAGACGATAACAGGAAATTAAATTCTGCTGATATATATTTATGCGTTTTTGCCTTACCTAGGACAAAAAAACCAAAAAAACAAAACAAAAGCCTAAAATCCACCAACACATTTGTTTTTACCCTCTGATCTCTTTCTGAACGAAAAACACTGAGAATAAATTATAGATGCAGCCTGTTAGGAAAATTAAAAACTGCCTCGTTTCTCCTCTGATCTCAAAAACGAGAATCAGCATGAAAAAAACTCGTCAGAAAATTGGAACAAAACTAAAACTATTAAATTTGTGTTTGTGCTCAATTTCTAACCCGATCAGATTTAACAATCAGAACACGAAAACTTTACACTCTTACTATTTCATCACAGAACAGGAAGTGAAGGCGAAACATTATGACATCATCACAAAACAGGAAGTGAAGGCGAAACATTATGACATCATCACAAAACAGGAAGTGAAAGCGAAACATTATGACATCATCACAAAACAGGAAGTGAAAGCGAAAATGTTCTGAACATAAGTATAACTTTGTAATAAACTAGTAAACTTGACAGCAAATAAATACATTTATAAATACACTTTTTAAATGTGAAGTGAATTTCACACTCTAGGAGAATAAAGACAAAATACGGCGTCACCATTTTTCTTCAGTTTGTAATAAATCAAATAATTAATATGTAATAAATCATATATAACTGCATTATGAAGCATCATGCTCAGTTTATTTAACCATTTTTAATGAGTTAAAGAATCCTGTCGGGTCACTTGACTTCTCTATCGCTTAATTGCTACCCCAGTCTCTATTCTTGTGTGTGTGTGAGTGTGTGTGTGTGTGTGTGAGTGTGTGTGTGTGTGTGTGTGTGAGTGTGTGTGAGTGTGTGTGTGTGTTTTAGATCACACTCCACTCAATCAATAATGAATGAAGCAATTAGCTCAAATTATTAAGTGTCTCGTGAAGCTGCACTTCTCCAATCCATCATGAGTGTGTGTCCGATTAATCAGACTTCCTCTCGAGACTCGGCCCGATGGCTCTTCTATCACACACACACACACACACACACACACACACACACACACACAATGTCATCACTAAAGAAAAAGTTGTCTAAAGGATAATCAGCTTGAGTGATGTCATTATAGCTGTTCAGAATGTTTTATAATAGCTAACAAACGTGTGTGTGTGTGTGTGTAAAGTGCCTTCACATATCTGAAGGTGTCCTCTCCTTTCCCGATATTTATCCATGACACACTTCTATAAGTAGCTGTAATACCGTAGCCATGGCAACAAAAAACTCCACTGTCATTGGCTGGCAGCTGTGAGTCATTTTCCTGCAGTATGTCGGAATGCGTCTGAAGTCAATCCAATCAAATCCTTCATTACAGCTTTGATCTGGATACAGTGTAACCATGACAACGAATGTAAATAAAGCGTAAATTAACTTCATGTTTCCTGTTTACTTCCTGTTTCTTTTCTACATCATGTTTCCTGTTTACTTCCTGTTTCTTTTCCATGTGTCCTGTTTACTTCCTGTTTCTTTTCTACATCATGTTTCCTTTTTACTTCCTGTTTCTGTTCTATGTTTCCTGTTCTTCCTACTTCCTGTTTCTGTTCTACACCATGTTTCTTGTTTACTTCCTGTTTCTTTTCTACATCACATTTCCTGTTTACTTCCTGTTTCGTTTTTACTGCATATATCTTTTAAAATTGATGTTTCCTGTTTAGAATGATTGTACAAAACATATCGATTGAAATGTAAATAAAGTTTGAATATTTACACCCTTAATAAACTGTGAATATTTCAGATTGTCTCAGTTATGTGAGATAAATGATATAAATTGTATTAAGCCACTCGCCAGTGCTTTAGTGCAGAAGTGATCTGAAGTTGTGCAGCTTCTCCCGCGTGTTTGTTCAGTTTCATTCCGTGTGAATCAGGACTGTTCCTTCTGGAGGACATCGTGTAACGAGAAGCTCGTTAAGGTTTCAGCTTTGCTCGCTGACGCGGGATGATTGACGAGGCCCTCATTTGCATATAGATGAACCCGTCGTTATTATGGCAGCGGCGTCTCCTCGCTCGGCTTTGTGCAGGTGCTCGGTGTTGATGTGTTTCCCGACTCTGAATGACACGCTGATATCTATTCACATGGACACAAGGACAAAGTCACAGAGAAAGAAAAACATTCGCAGTGAAAAAAAAAAATCACTTTCTTAATAAAGTTGGTGTCATTGCACATCAGCGTCAGACTCCGCCCACAGGAAACCGTGCGTCACACTTTTCTGGCCATAAGCATCAGCATCATGTTGAAGGTTGCAATCTGATTGGCTCTCCAGTTTCTCTCCAGTTTCTGAACTCCGCAACACAATGAGCTTTTTAGAGAATTCCTTTTCCTCCCTGTGTCCTTTTCACTTTAGTTTCCATTCTACTTCCTGTTTCCTGTTTACTTCCTGTTTCTCCTGTATATTACATCCTGTCTCCATTTCACATCCTATTTCCTTTTTACTTCCTGTTACCTTTCCTTGTACTTTTTACTTCCTGTTTCCTTTGTATGTCTTGTTTCCTGTTTACTTCCTCATTAATGTTTCTATTCTACTTTTTCTTTTTTCTTTTTTATATCCTGCTTTCTTTTAACTGTATTTTTTCAGTTTCCTTTTTATTTGCTGTTTCCTTTTCAGTATGCTTTCTTCTTTCTGATTTTCGTTTACTTAGACAAAAAAATACAGTTTAAATAAATTATAAAATATTCAATCTGTATTCAAAGGTCATGATTTATCTCAGAAATTAGGTACTAAACTGGACTTTTCCTTGGAATTCTTTATATTTAAGTGTTAAGAGTCAAATCCTTCGATTAAGTGAATTACAATCATTACACATTAAACAGCAGCGTGTGGCTGACTGACGATGCGAGGGACGGCGTGCGCAGTAGGAATTACACGCTAACAGTCAGTCCATTAGTGTTATTGAGGTGTGGGGTGTTAAATAAGGAGATAAAAACTCGAAATAAGGAGATATTAAGCCGAAATAATGAGATATTTAGTTGAAATAAGGGCATAACGATGTGTTTCTGCGCTTCCGTACAGCTGATGGACTGCATTTGTAGAATATTTCATTGTTGCCTGAATGCCGATGCAGAAATGTTTTCGCTCCATCGAGAAGCTGCCAATTAGCTTCAACCAATTAGCTCTCTCCTGACCTTTCTGTGCTCCGGATAACGACGGCCGGAAAGCGCAACATTCCGCTGCTGACATTCTCCCGTATAATGAGGAAAAATCTCCAGTCTCAGGAAGAGGAAGCGATAAATCAGACTCCACCAACAACACCTTCACCTTCTCCTTCTCCTTCACCATCAGCATCACCATCACCCATCACCCATCACTCTGCACTAATGAGACCAGCACCGAGGGTTCTGATTGGCTGAGAGCTGGAGCTGAGAGTCCAGCCCAAAATAAGCAAAGCGTTACTTGGTGTGAATCATGGACTTCATCTCACCGGGTTAATCTACTGTCTTAAATTCATCTGAACATTCAGAATAAAACCACACACCTGCCGGTTTAAACCTGGAGATTAACTTATCTCAGATTAACTTAACTGGCTAACTGGTAAGGAGGAGGGCACTGTTGAGTTGCTCTGTTTACTAAAACTAGTTTGTGATTTAACTATATTTATATAAAACTCTGTGAGTTAGCCTGATTGTTATAAAGCTAACTTATTAGTTTTTAACTACAAATCTAATCTCTCAGTGAGTCTGATTATTCTAACGCTAATCTGTAAGTTAGAACGTTTACGTGACACAGAAACTGATTCTGATTCAGTGAGTGAGTTAAATGATTCGGTCGCAGTGGATTCGGATCAGGTTCAAGTTTTCGGTTCCTTTATCCAAATAACGATGGCGTTTGTTCCACAGCATGCGTCGATTAATCGAACTGACCGGTTCGACTGATTCATCAGGAACGATTCAGTTCAACAGAACGATTCATTCACTACTACAGTGTGTGTGTGTTTACATACAGCAGAGCAGAAGGCTGGTTGTGTGTGTATGTGTGTGTTTGTGTGTGTGTGTGTGAGATTGAAACACAGCCGAGGCGTTCAGACCTGTGTGTGTTTATAGAACAGAGAGATTTTCAGCTGGAGGAAAACTGGCCACTTTGAGACCCAAAAATAGAGGAAGTGAGGAAGGCGTGAAAGCTTGAGCGCTGTAGCCGAGTTAACTGAGTTTGGCACTGAGACGTGTGATTAACAGTCGCGACTGTTTCAGAGCCGGAAAACTTCACCCCCGATCCGTCCGTATAAATAAAACTCACTTCCTCTTTTATTTTTGGAGCAAAATACGCAGATTAAAATAGCGAGCAGCAGACGCTAACTCACACCTCGCCGCTAACGCTAATGAGTGTTTCTGGTTCTTCGTTCATTAAAGATGTTTTAATGCTCGTTTGAGTTTTATAATAACGTCAGGTTCATTCTGACGCTCTGTGTGTGTCGAGATTTTAAAACGTCAGCTCGAGTGTCGTGACTCTTTTCTTTTTTTTCCCTCTTTCTTTCTCTCTCGTATGTATTTCCTTCTTTCATTATTTACTTGAATTTTTTATTTTTAAATATTATTGTTTATTTAACTGTCTATCAACATATCTCTCTCTCTCTCTCTCTCTCTCTCTCTTCTTTCATTATTGTATTTTGGGTTTGTTGTTTTATTTATTTGTTGTTTTTAACTTTATTTTTTATTTATCTACCTACCCATTTTTTCTTTCTTCTTACTTACGTCCTTATTTATTTGTTTGTCTATTTATTTATTTATCTACCATTAATGTTACCATGACAACCACCATCTGATCATCACTGACTTTAGCTAAGTTAGCTAGCTATGTAACACAGGTTCTGTAGCCAAAAGTGTCCGGTGAACTACACTGTCATCCTCTACTAATTTGCATATCGGACTGTGATTGGTTCAAAGCTTTGGAGTTTTGTGACATCACAAATTGAACTCAACATAGCCCCGCCCCCGAAACAATTTTCAAAGAGGAGTTTATCATTTAATCATCACGCTGAGATGTTGCATGAATCGCTTTACATGGATGACTATTCGGGTTTCCTGCAGGTTGCCATGGTTACCCTGTTAGCGTCTCGCTAGTTTCCATGCTGGAGATTACTTTATGTGCATACAGATGTGTCTTAACTGTTTATTTAGCAACGCGATTAAAACAGTGAATATTCACACATTATTTATAATCTCTCACTCCTATTGGTCATCAGCATGTCGCTTTGCATCTCATTTGCATAACTTCACTTTACGAAACGTCGCCTCGTGTCTCAGAAAATCTCGAGCTGATTAATAAAAATGAAGGACTTGCTGCTGCTCCGTCGCATCGCTGCACCAGGCAGAGGGCAAAAACCAAAATATCAGGTCTTTTAGTTTCAAGAAAAATAAAGTTCATATTATCCAGCAGTGATTTTCTTCTCCTCTGAACTCAAGAAAAAACGTTTAAAGAAAAAGGTAAGGAAGAATGAAGAATGAAGAAAACCTCGTTAGGGATCTGAAGGAGATTATGCGCTGGAATGAAAGCAGGTATGAGAGAAAAGCCGAGGCGCCTTTATTACGTTTTTTTTCCACACAACAGTGCAGAAGATTAATATCTGAGGCTCTGGCTGTATTACTGCCGAGCAAATGGAATTCCCCTAGAGGCAGCGGCCGGGACTGCATTCAGGACACGACCCCAGACGGAGAAATGGGTTTCTCTCACTTTCTCTCACTTTCTCTCACTAATATCACACACTCGATGAGCCCAGAGACTCGCTGAGGAGAGGACGCGGCTTCTGGGTGTTTCTGAGAAGGAAAAGGAGCAAAAACACAAAACGCCGCCGGCTGAGACACAAAACACACCGACGCTCATCTGTTTCTACTGAGAGAAACGACCTTCATCTGACCTCTAACCAGCTTATTACACCGAGTTATAATAATAATAATAATAATAATAATAATAATAATGTTCTATTGCACCTTTCATACGTGTGTGAAGTAAAAGCCAGAAAGAAAGAAACTGCAGTAAAGTAAAATAAATAAAACAGACAAACAATAAAACCACAACGAACAAAAGCAGTGTGAGAAAAAAAGGCTACAAACTGTAAAAATAACAAAAAGATTGTAAAAAAAAAATAATTTAATATCATAAAGCAATAATATGATTAACAAATCAGATTAAAATTCAAATTTACAGTAAATATAAATAAAATTTTATGTTTAAATTACATTTGTTATGTTTTAATGAGATGGGCGTGTCTTTGATACCATATATGGACTCACGTTAGCTTATTAGCGAGTAGCTACCATTAAAATTTAAAACGATAAACTATTTATAATTATGATATCCTGTTTCTTTATATGGACGTAAAGCCACACCCACATTCCCATATATGGTCTGAAGGAAGTATATTCTATGACTGTATGATTCTATTTCTATTTGTTTACTGGAGCAGATAGCAGAAATAAACGTAAATAAATCTGACGTGACACTAACGTCCGAATGGTTTGAGTTAAAGTTAATCATGTTTTATCTTTAATTCTGAGAATCGAGTGGAAGCCTGTTTAATGTTTGTTTAGAATAAAGGCTCATTTGCATATTTAAATGAGTTGTGTGCTGTAATTAAAACACCATGTGAAGTGTAATGATGCTGCGAGTCGCGTGTGTCAGTTTTAATCTGAATACACACACATAAACTCACACACACACACTCACACACGCACACACACACACACAGTGCTATACTCCTGAGGTGAAATATTCTGAATAACGTACTCGATCATTATTTCTCTGTTTAACATTATAATAGTATGTATGATGGAGTGTGAGTGTGTGTGCGTGAGTGTGTGTGTGTGTGTGTGTGTAGAATTTGATGAATGATGGGGTAAAAATGGTTTGTTTAGCACCCATATGCTCCGACCTGTGTTTATCAGAATGTGTGTATAACACACACACACTCAGACACACACACACACACACACACACACACACACTCAGACACACACACACACACACACACATACACAGATCCTGCCAGACTGAGAATGTGAGTGTGAAATGTGAGGTTTTTTCCGTCCAGACTGAGCCTGTGAGTTAAATTATACAGGGATGCGGTGTGTAGTTTCCTCTCACTGACGTTGATGTCAGGAGTGAAATCGATTACTTTTCCATTTAGTAAATAATTTTAGAGATTTATTTACAGTTGAGAGAAAATGCTGGAGACACACATGTGGATCTCTCTCTCTCTCTCTCTCTCTCTCTCTCAGCGTGATGAGTCTCAGGTTATAAACATCGTCCATATTAACTAACATAAAATATACAAATGAAATGAGAAGTGTATTATCACCTTTAATGTACAAGCTCCGCCTTCAGACTTTAGGCCACGCCCCCTTCCTGACTGATCCCTCTTGCCTAATCGAGCACATTTGTGGAATCGTGAACATTTCTTTTTCCAGAACGCTCCTTTAATCCGGTTTTACACCGTGTGATATCAGCAGAGTTTTAACATTATTCCTCATCACACTGTATGAGATAAACTCTGTTCTGAATTCTCTAATAGACAATAATGTGCGATAGAGTGCGATAGCTTGCGATAGCGTGTGATAGAGTGCGATAGCGTGCGATAGAGTGCGATAGAGTGCGATAGCGTGCGATAGAGTGCGATAGCGTGCGATAGCGTGTAATAGCGTGTGATAGAGTGCGATAGCGTGCGATAGAGTGCGATAGCGTGCGATAGCGTGCGATAGAGTGCGATAGCGTGCGATAGCGTGCGATAGAGTGCGATAGCGTGCGATAGCGTGCGATAGAGTGCGATAGAGTGCGATAGAGTGCGATAGCGTGCGATAGCGTGCGATAGAGTGCGATAGAGTGCGATAGCGTGCGATAGCGTGCGATAGAGTGCGATAGAGTGCGATAGAGTGCGATAGCGTGCGATAGAGTGCGATAGCGTGCGATAGAGTGTGATAGCGTGTGATAGAGTGTGATAGCGTGTGATAGCGTGTGATAGCGTGCGATAGAGTGCGATAGCGTGTGATAGCGTGTGATAGCGTGTGATAGCGTGCGATAGAGTGCGATAGCGTGTGATAGAGTGCGATAGCGTGCGATAGCGCGTGATAGCGTGCGATAGCGTGCGATAGCGTGTGATAGAGTGTGATAGCGTGTGATAGCGTGTGATAGAGTGTGATAGCGTGTGATAGCGTGTGATAGCGTGCGATAGAGTGCGATAGCGTGTGATAGCGTGTGATAGCGTGTGATAGAGTGTGATAGCGTGTGATAGAGTGCGATAGCGTGTGATAGCGTGTGATAGCGTGCGATAGAGTGCGATAGCGTGTGATAGCGTGCGATAGCGTGTGATAGCGTGTGATAGCGTGCGTTCTCCACGTCAGATAATACGACGAAGATCCTATTGGTGGATTATAGATGAGCCTCGTAACAGCACAGAGTCTTTAATCACAGATGTCTCACACACTGATAGAACTTTGTCGTCGGTCGCAGTGGCACTAAATCCGCCGCCGATAATGTGAGCATGGCACGTTAGGTGTTCTAACATCGCAGACCTCATGACCAGAGGATTCCTTTCTGCCTGCGACAACAACATCGTACTGAAAAATCAATCGTACAGAGTAAAGCCAGCTTTAGCCTCCTGGGATCTGAACTCATGACCTTCTGGTCACTAATCAGTGATACAGCGCAGAGCCACACTTGTGTGTAGGGAGAGAAACTGTGTCTGTCCTTCATGTGCAAACAAATCCAGATTACAGATTGAATTCATCAACAAGCACATCACACACACACACACACGCAGCTTGCTGATGAGCTTCTGCTTGATACACACACTCCTGACCTTTCATTTCCCGCTCCCTCTCACACATTTGCTCAGAATAATCACATGAGAGAACTCGATAGATTTTTTTTTTAAAAAACAGGTTTTTATTCCTGTCTCTGGTGAGAGAAGCTGCACGCTGCCCCCTGCCGGCCCACGCTGCCCCTTCTGGCCCACGCTGCCCCCTGCCGGCCCACGCTGCCCACTCTACCCCTTCTGGCCCACGCTGCCCCCTGCTGGCCCACGCTGCCCCCTGCTACTATACGCTGCCCCCTGCCGGCCCACGCTGCCCCTTCTGGCCCACGCTGCCCCCTGCCGGCCCACGCTGCCCCTTCTGGCCCACGCTGCCCCCTGCCGGCCCACGCTGCCCACTCTACCCCTTCTGGCCCACGCTGCCCCCTGCTGGCCCATGCTGCCCCCTGCTACTATACGCTGCCCCCTGCTGGCCGGCTCTGCCCCCTGCTGCCCCCCGCAGCCCCCTGCTGGCTCATGCTGCCCCTGCCCCACCCCCATTTCATCTGAACCCTTTTCCCTATTCTAGCCCCGCCCCTCATTTCATTTGAACCCCGTCACATAATTTAAGGCCCGCCCCTTGTTTCACTGTAACGCTGTTCATGTTTATGACATGTTTATGTCAGTGTTATGTCACAGCGTTGAGGTGAAGCGCTCCTGAAAACTGATCTTCAGCTGAAAAACTGACCAGGCTCCAAGGCCATCCTGGAGCTCAGGTAACAATTTCAGTGGCTTTCTGCAGAATGACAGCTGAAGGATACGGAGCGTCGAGGTTAATCCCGCGATAAAAGCTCCATTTTCTCTTCCTGTCTGAATTCAGCTAGCAATTAGCAACACAATCGCCACAATCGAAACGTTTAAGGCAGCGATGATGAAACCGTCACGGAAGAAAAGCTTTAAGTGCCAAAGTGTGTGAACGTATTTACTAACTAGTGTCTTACTATACGAGATCACGTTATAAATAAATACTAATAAATAAATAAAAACAGTAACTCCACTTCATCACACCACCCTGTCACTCAGTATTTTACTGTAACACACACACACACACACACAGTGTTATATACATTAAGTTCGGTTTTTGGTTTGTATGTCATGATATTATCGCAGTATCTGTTAAAAATGATAAAATATGTTATAATGATAAAACATTACTGATGATTACAGAAGGTAATGTTTGTTTAAGGTTAATTAGCTGAATTACATCACGCCAAAACACCAACACGTAGTTATTCGACACTAGCTGCTCTGGCTAAACTAGCATGCTAGCGTTTAATCCTAGCAGACATTAACGTTAGATGAAAGTTAGCTCGTTGTTGTGTGTTAGCTAATCTTCAGGAGATTCTCTCATCCAGTCTGCAGCTTTACGTCCGCGTCATGTCCTGCTAAGCCGCTAAGACTTTCCGATTGTTTCCATTCCAGCTTTCTGAGCGTCCAGACGAGCCGCAGGATCTCTGCAGCCAGACCGTCACTCTTCCTGCACACAAAATGCCAGCTTGTCAGATTCCAGAGCGCGGCGCTGGCATCTGCCTCCGTTTCCATCCTGTTTATTTTCCCCTGCAGGAGCCACAAGCACAAATCGATTTCAGCCCAAATGTCACATGCAAGCGGAATGCTTAATTCGTCTGAACGCTGATGTGGGCATGCTCGGCTCTTCTGCACTGACATTCATGGACATGAACATCGGACAGACGTGACGTAACGTCTCACCGGATTCGGGTTAAAAAAAAACATAGACGAGTCGCGCACCATGTTTTCAACTAAACTTTTTGTCGAAGTTTCTAATCCTGATTTGAGGAAGAACTTAAAGTTTGTGCTTCTGAAAATGTTCCTGCTTTAAGTGTTGTGTTTTAATCAGTGAGCTGTTACTGTCAGTGCCAGTGGAGTTGCTCAGAGTTCTAAAATTATTAATGATACTCGAGATATTCTCACAAAAATTCATCAGAACTTATATATTATTAAAGAGCAATGCAGCACAAGTTTTTAATAAGACAAAAAACGCAGCTTTTCAGCTCCTCTGTCCTGAAAATGTGGAAAAACTTACAGTTCCAGCTTTACCTCTGACTGTTACAAAGCGCTGACACTGGAGACTCCTTCCATACACGCTGAATAAACATCTCCTTACTTTAACAAAACAGACTCTCAAGAGATAATAT
>NC_069724.1:25226215-25256215 GCF_027358585.1 Pangasianodon hypophthalmus
AGCTCAAAAAATTTCTCTCACACACACACACACACACACACACATCGTGTAATCCCACCATCCATCTAATAATATTTTACACATCAGTGTTTACCGTTATGTATTTGTGTGTATTAGTATTGTGTGTGTGTGTGTGTGTGTGTGTGTGTGTTTACTGCTGTGTGCTGACTGATTGTGACTCTCTCCTGATCCAGAGGAGTTTAATAAGCTAATAAATGTGATAATAAATCATAAACGCGGTGTGATGTGAAGGACGAAGAGTTAAACTGATTAGAAAAGCAATCGCAGTGTTTCTGTACCAGCGCTGGGAGAAATTACACTTTTAGCCGTTTAACTTTCCTCTGAAAAGAAAGAAACAAATGTATTATTTATTCTCGCAGTAATTTAGTTCACTACGGGGCAGAAAATGAGAAAATAACAGCAGCCGAGGTTTCTCTCTATCTGGGGAATTTAGTCCTGCTGTTTCTTTCTTCTTTATTAAGAGGAAAAAAGCCCTGAGTTTTATTTTATTGATGTCGTGCTTTATATTACGTTAAATACACTGACATGATTTATTAAAAATATACTGAAAAAATACTCAGAAGGAGTGTCAGGCCTCGGATACGCTTCCAGAACAAACTGGAAACTATTTGTTTATTTACTTAAAAAAAATTAATCTATAATCAAAGTAGTGAAGTTGGAAACTATAGGAATAAATTTTGAAATAGAATCAATAAATCAGGATAAAACTATTAATCATTTTATTTATTTATTAATTTTTATGAGCCCCATGTATTCTGTATTTTAAAACCTTTTTAATTCATGTATTTTAAAACCTCGGTTACGATAATTAAACATGCAAATAATTTTAAATAAGTCATTATTACAGTTATATCCAGATTATATCCAGATTATTATTCTTTCACATTTACACTTCAAACAAACCTCTTTGTCATTTTGGCTTTAATACACGTGTATATACGAACTCACACTGTTTTTTTTTTTTTTTTTAGCATTAGCATTAGGTGGCTGTTAGCCTGGGGCTAATGTACTAAATGAAGCTCTCTTGTTGATGTTAATAAGTGACCCGTCCGTGACAACGCTCAGGATCGTCTCAGTGATGTTTTCAGGTCATTGTGAATCTCTCTGTGGTGACAGACAGACAGACAGACAGACAGATAGACAGACAGACAGACAGACAGACAGACAGACAGACAGACAGACAGACAGACAGACAGACAGTTGGAGGCTTTTAAAGTCAAACAGGTGAAACTTTTCTCTAAAATCCGCCTCCTTCACTTTCTCCTCTCCTCTTTATTCTGCACACACAGTTTAACAACACATCCGTCCATCTCTGTCACTTCCAAAGTCTGAAAACAGCACAGAGAACCGCGAACGACAAACTCATCCACCGTTCAGCTGATTCACTCTGCTGATGCAGTAACACCAAATCCTTATTATTACCTCATTATTACACTGCAAAATATACTCCATTTGGAACTGAGAGATTATTATATGACAAATATATCGTTATTAAACCTCTTTTAGACTGTCACGTAGCTGACACAAGTGCGGGAGAATAAAACAAAACAACAAAAACCCTGAAACACAAAATGAGAATAAACAAGGACACGGAAATGAGGCAGAACACAAACGACAGCGACGCAGCAACACGAGGACTTAAATCAGAACGCTAATCACGGTGAAACTGAAAACAGCTGTGTGTAATAGGAGTAGCGAGGCAAAAGCAGTGGCTGCTGGGAAATGGAGTCCAGGGCGGCCATTTTGTGACACTGTGATGCATGCTGGGAATCTGAGTTCATCGCAGTAACCAGCACTGATGTGATGTAGATACTTTACTAATTTCACACTTCATCTTATACTGTTTTGTGATATAGGCGGATAATTTTTATTCTTTCTAAATAAATACAAAAAAATATCAATAGAATAAGACAATCTCAGACTCCTGATGTCACTCAGCGATTTTCTGAAAAACGGAACTTTATAAAACTTTGTTAAAGTGACACTGTGACGCTTTTTTAAAAGTCCTGTAGGATTACGTGTAAAACGTCTGAAAGCAGCGTGACTCAGACTTTATAAAGCGTGATATTTGTTGTTTTAACAGTGTTTCTTGCTTTGACGCTAGCTGCTAGCCTAGCTAATGCTCTTATTAGCGCTACTAGAGAACTGCGAACGGAAAACAATGCTGTTGATTTCTCACTGTGTATTCAGGCACGTGATGATTCACGAGGACACAGAAAAGGTCTAAACAGAATAAAACTGAGAATGGTTTTGTTCGATTGTGAACAAAACACAGAACCTCATTACATGTAGGGTTTCCTTTAGATTAAAAATCACTCAGATTGGTGAGTTTGTGATGATTCACGTGGCATTCATCAGGGATGAGGGTCCGAGTCAGAAGAGACGAAATGGTTCCGGGGAATATCGACTCGCTCGGCTCTTATGGCACGAACGCTGGATTTATCGGTGTAAGAAAATGTGGAAATGTGAGCGTGTGAAATCCTGAAACTCTGATCCACAGACAGACGAACATTCAGTGGATAATGTGTGTTTTATTCTCCTCCAACTGAGTCTAATTAACTCACCGCTATCTATAATTACATCTGTACTCGTTTGTACAGAGAGAGTGAGACAGCCCGTCTCTCTCTCCATCCCTCTCTCTGTATCTCTCTCCCTCCATCCTTCTCTCTGTATGCATCTCTCTCTCTCCATCCCTCTCTCTGTATGCATCTCTCTCCCTCCATCTCTCTCCCTCCATCCTTCTCTCTGTATCTCTCTCTCCCTCCATCCTTCTCTCTGTCTGTATCTCTCTCCCTCCATCTGTCTCCCTCCATCCTTCTCTCTGTCTTTATCTCTCTCCCTCTATCCTTCTCTCTGTCTGTATCTCTCTCCCTCCATCCTTCTTTCTGTCTGTATCTCTCTCCCTCCATCCTTCTCTCTGTATGCATCTCTCTCTCTCCATCTTTCTCCCTCCATCCTTCTCTCTGTCTGTATCTCTCTCCCTCCATCCTTCTCTCTGTCTGTATCTCTCTCCCTCCATCCTTCTCTCTGTCTGTATCTCTCTCCCTCCATCTCTCTCCCTCCATCCTTCTCTCTGTCTGTATCTCTCTCCCTCCATCTGTCTCCCTCCATCCTTCTTTCTGTCTGTATCTCTCTTCCTCCATCCTTCTCTCTCTGTATGCATCTCTCTCCCTCCATCTCTCTCCCTCCATCCTTCTCTCTGTATGCATCTCTCTCCCTCCATCTCTCTCCCTCCATCTCTCTCCCTCCATCCTTCTCTCTGTATGCATCTCTCCCTCCATCTCTCTCCCTCCATCTCTCCCTCCATCCTTCTCTCTGTATGCATCTCTCTCCCTCCATCTGTCACCCTCCATCCTTCTCTCTGTCTGTATCTCTCTCCCTCCATCCTTCTCTCTGTCTTTATCTCTCTCCCTCCATCTGTCACCCTCCATCCTTCTTTCTGTCTGTATCTCTCTCCCTCCATCCTTCTTTCTGTCTTTATCTCTCTCCCTCCATCTCTCTCCCTCCATCCTTCTCTCTGTATGCATCTCTCTCCCTCCATCTTTCTCCCTCTATCCTTCTCTCTGTATGTATCTCTCTCCCTCCATCTGTCTCCCTCCATCCTTCTTTCTGTCCGTATCTCTCTCCCTCCATCCTTCTCTCTGTATGTATCGCTCTCTCTCTGTCTGTATCTCCCTCCATCCTTCTCTCTCTCTCTGCTTTGGTCTTATTTATTTATTTATTAAGTCTTACTTCTTCATTACTCAGCGTTCTCACTGTTATTGTTTACCCATCTGCTGTAATTGACAACCCGTGCCTTCATAGTTTTATGCCACCTGGGGACTTAAGCAGCCCACACACACACACACACACACACACACACACACACACACACACACACAGAGTGTACATACATATATCTCCAGGATACTAATGTGTGAAGTGCTCCGAGCTTCAGCTGTCCATCTTCTGTCCTTCAGGTGTGATGCGTAAACCAGAGACGTGGACCGGAGTCACATGACCCGCTCTCAGCTCACACTCAAATCACAACAAATAACAGGCTCCAGGTTGACTAACATTACACACACACACACACACACATTTTAACTCATTCCACATTTGAGATTTACCACTGATTAATTTAGAGTTTCTCATGTCAGGATCCATGTAAAGAGTGTGCAGGTATGGCACTTTGTGCTGCAAAAATTGCACAAAGTATTGGCCCCCCCTTTACAACTGATGGAAGGTGACCATCATAGGACCACACAGGGTTTAGTTTCATCAACATGTTTACTGCTAGATTTAGGTGGCTGGCTAGCATAGAGAGGGGGCCAATACTTTATGCAGAGCAACAGCCGAGCTACAGTCCTACACGGTGACCTGTGTGATGGGCGGAGCTGATAAAATAGCGATCCAGCAGTAATCTCAGGAGAGAAAATCCAATACCAGAAGAGTCAAATACCAAAGCACAGAGTTCACAACCTGCGAGTCAGGCCATTAATCAGAGTGAAGCTAAAGAGCAAGAACAAGAACAAGAACAAAACCAAACGAGCGCCAAGCTGGCGAGAAAAAGTGCTGCAGTGACACGGCGCAACATGCCGTTACATCTGAACTGAAACGTGGGCCGGAGTGAGTAAACAACACGGACAAGTGGAATATTATCTGGAGTGTGAAGCAGGGACAACGTGGAAAAACAAACAGCGGGACACGGAGAAGCAAGCAAACCCCAGCCGAGCGGCGTGACCACATGAGACTGAGTAATTAATCAGATCACACAGGCACACAGTGAGGGTTTCAGATAGCGTATGCCCGTTCTCAGCTTTATAACGCTTCTCTTTCCTTCTCTGTGGGAAAAAAACGCCACATGAGGCTCAGCTCATATTGCACAAAGTGATTATTACTGTATAGTCACAGAAAGTTACCAAAGAGATATCGATTCACTTCCACAGTCCCTTTAGAGCGTGAAAGTGGATATTCTGAGGCAGGACACTGTGGAGATAAATATGATATGGAGGATATTTGTAACGCTAATGTCTTAAACTAACACGAGAATTAAAGTGCTGCACTAAACACTGAAGAAGTGACAGATCAGAGCACGCTACTTCAGAACAACAAGACTGCACTGAACTTTACACGCCTGAAGGCTCCGCCCTTCTGCTCTGTAACTAAGCTGCGACCCCTGGAGTGAAAAAAGTGTCTAATGTCCAACTCTTCATGTCTCCAGCTATTACTAGTGTGACGTGCCTCTGAGCCCGTACTACTTTGAGATGTTTGTAATGCTAAACACCTGGAGAGAATTATAAAAAGGTTTTTGGTTCTCGGGCTTGGCCCCTTCTGCTACCCTTCTGCTACCCTTTTGTCCCTCTGTTATGTTCAGTTGCTTCTTGTTTTTCTTTTGTTGTCTGTTTGTTTTGTGTGTTAGTTCCTCTGGGGATTTAGCTACGTTTGCAGGCCTGTATGTTATGTTGGAATTTGCCTTTATTATTTTGCGCTTGTGTTATTTATGTAGTCTTTATGTACACTGAGGTTGTTGAGAGCGGAATGTTTTTTTCCGAAGTGGTGCTTTCTTTATTTACTTATTTTGTGTTGTAAATTCTATTTTTGTTAATAAATACTTTGAGCTGGCCGAGACACTCGAGCTCTACACTGCTCCATCATTTTTTTTTCCCAACAGCTTTTCCTGGAATTTGATAAAGAAACTTGTCTCGTATCGTCTACAGTGACATCGACTCAATTCTCAACTAATGAACTGATGCTGATAAAATAATGGAACGTCCCTTAAGGGGACTCGATGGAAAAATCCCATCCTGATGCTCTACTTCTGCACTTGGGACTCGCTTTCTGCTGCTGCGGACATTTAAACACAGATTATGAACTGAGAATTGATGACTAACCTTTTTATTCTTCTTCCATGAAAATACAAACAAGTCTTGGTCTGTGAATGTGTGTGTGTGTGTGTGTGTGTGTGTGTGTGTGTGTGTGTGTGTGTGTGTGTGTTGGCGCTTGGATCTGAAGTAAAATCACACAAAAGAAATTCTAAACAAACCCAGATGGTCGTCATACAGTCGTCATTCAAACACAACAATGTCCACCTTCTGGACAAAAAAACACAAAGATGAGTAAAGAATGCCATCTAGGTCAAACTGGAGCAAACCATCTCTGTTAACGGGGGGATCTGACATCTTTACTTTGCAATTTTACACATCCAGAGCGCGGTGTGAGTCTCGTGGCTTCTCGTGTGTGATATTAGAGTTTTAAATGCTGGTGGTGAAGTGGCTTAAATATTAAAAACACCATTTCAGCTTAACGAGTTTTTCTCTTAGAAGACAATATTTCCTCATCGTATTGATTTCATCTCGTTGCCAAAGACTCTCGTCTAATAATGTATTCAATTATTTCTTCATATTTATTTTAAACACTTCTCTGAATTCCATAAATGGAGAATTTGTTGAATCACATTTGCATTGCTGGCGAGACTCAGGCTGAGGTACACTACAGGGCAAAAACTATTCATTCATTCAATCGTTTAATTATCCATTTAAGGCGTCGTATGAGTGTAAACAGCTCATTGATTTCTACAAGTGAGTCAGCAGTTAAAGCCGGACCAGAGCATTTAGAAAAAAAAACTAATTTCCGAGTCGGAGCATCGCGTCACGTCACGACTCGAACTTTTTCGCACTGGCAGCAAAGATAGCGAAGCGTTGGTGCTGCACTGCCGTCCTCAGCTGTATTTACACTTTAATTTTGGAAGTTAAACAGGCTGATGATGCTGACGTTGCAGCTCTCGGATGTTCAGCCGCAGCGTTAATTCTCTCTGATCTTCAGCAGGACAGCAATCCATCAGAACTGAACCGCCGCTCGCCATCCGTCATCGGAAAAAACTCTACAGATCAATAGCGCTTCGTGACACTCAAACCAACAAGGACAAACCTTTAAAGTCTAAACTTTAGCTTTCAGCGAGTTTAAACCCTTTGGGGTGAAACAGACGCTCGTGGTGTAAGAAAAAAAATTCTCCCCAAATTTTCTGTTTTATTTTAAATAACAGCTGAAGATCTGAGAGGAAAATTGGAGTCAGTGCTCACATTACAGACAAGTGTTACTGTGTCATAAAGTATGAGGACCAATCAGGTTCAATATGCAAATGAAGGCCATGCAACATTCTTGCGTCTTTTTTGTGTTTAATTTCTTTTATTTCATGTAGAAACACTACAATGAATGATTTATTATTAAATACAGAACATATCTGATGGCCTTAGAGAGACGGTTTAGTCGACTTTAAGTCTCTGAAGTCAAGAGAAAAAATTTTGTGAAATTATATTTCAGTATAAAATGATTATCGGAAACCTGATTTCTGATTGGCTGAAAAGCTGCACTGTTCATAACACATGATGATATTAGACTGTGGAACATTAATAAACTCACTGAGGCTCTGTTTTTGTGTAGAAATGAAGGAATTTGAATCCGTCTGCCAGGAGATTATCACTGCTACGGGGTTTTAATGTGAGAAATTTTGTCTTTATTTTCCCTCCTCACAACTTCAGTTTCTGAAAAACATTCTCCTTTGCCTGCTAAGTGCTAAATCAAATATTATTTGCTCTTATTATTTGTTCTACTCTACTGAGAAACATCATCACGACTCTTGAACTTTACATTTTCAAATTACATTTAAAATGAAACTTATGAGATGGTGAGAACACGGTTGCTAGGCAACTGGGAAATAGAGACACGGACATGGACCCCAGACAGATTAGCTAACCACTAATGCTTTTGCTAGCTTAAAAACAAAAACATTAACATTTCTCACAGATGTGCTGGTAAGTTGCTAAGGAAAGACTGTACGAGTAAAATCACTGCCTCAGCATCGACTTCTGTGAGTTCTGCGATAACAATAAACCTCAACGTCGCATCACAGCTCATGAGCTTTAAACGATCAGAAAGTTTCCAACCCCAAGAAAATCAGCAGTCAGCACGTCTCCTTTCTTTCTACTCAGCACCGCTGTCTCACTCTGTGTCTCTCCGATTTAAATAAATAAATAAACACTATACATGAGCTATACTATAAACATGAGCTAGTTATGAGCTAAATATGAGACAAATTCCAGATCTGGATGAAAAAAACTCCCGGTACCAGAAGTGTCAGGACTCAGAAACACGTCAACGCTGGACAAGAGCAAAACGAGGACCATTTCTACTGCGACTTTCCTTCAGAGACGCTGACGGGACGACATTACTGCGCATTGCATCAGTGTCCAACAGACTGTCTCCACATGGACATCAGCAACATGCTGTTTACAGAAACACAAAACCGGGACAAGCTAATCCTGCTACGAGGAAAACAGCCACATGTTCCTGCAGACGAGACGCTGCTCGCTGTAGAGAGGATATAATCGTCCCACATCCGAATTTATTTTTATCCACTAAAGATCTGAAACACAACAATAAACAGTCACATAGCTATTAATCGGTCTCTCAAAACACTTTTAGAACTGACCTAGCCTTTAGCCTTTTCCTGGCACATTATGTTACTTCCCCTTTATCTTCTTTTAATTATCATATATTTATTCTTTTTTTAACTTCTAATTATAGATTATATTTTATTTTGTTTTTTCTTCTTTCTGTCACAGCTATTTTTAATCGCATTATAATTTATTGCGTTATCATTATTTGCCTATTTTACTATTTTATTTTTGAGGACCTTTTGTGTCTTTATTTCTCTGTTTTTACGCTGTAAAGCACTTTTAGAGCTTTATTATTAAAATGAATATTATTTTTATGTTTGTGTTTTATACGTTGGAACTTTGATTTTGCATTAGAGTTGAAAATCTGAGTCTTTTTTTTAACGAGGAGTCATTTGATTGTGTTCAGTTAAATGATTCATTCAGATTCGCTCACCGATTCGTTCAGCTGCACAATCAGCCCAGACATTTACATCAGACTACAAACAGCTTGAGTCGTGTGAAGTAGCTAATAATTTTTGTAATTTGGTTTTATTTTTTTTACACTGAAATGCACAGTGAAGTAGCTCCACATCATGATGCACCCACCACCATGCTTCACAGCTGAAGGTTTCAGTGTTAGTGTGCAGGACTCCAAACACAACATTACACATTTCTGACAAAACTTTTCTCTCATCCTGGTGTTCTTTGGAAAAATTGATGTGCAGGAGTCTGGGGGGTTTGTTTTGTTTTGTTTAGTTTTGGTTTTTTCCTCCATGGTGTCCTTCCTTTAACACCACTGTGTTTCTTATACTGCAGTTTTTTGTTTTTTCAGTCCTTCAGTATGACACGTTGTGATCTTGGTGTGATCTTGGTGTGATCTTGGTGTGATCTTGGTGTGATCTTGGTGTGATCTTGGTGTGATCTTTGCAGGACGTCACTTTACAGTACTGAATTCACACTGTTTGAACACGCAGGTCTTTAGAAATAATTTCGACAGTATTCTCTACAATTCTTCTCCTGTCTTTTCACAGGGTGCGGCATCTCTACAACCTCACCTCTAATCTCGTCTCGTCTCGTTAAGCAGAACACCTGACTCCGATTAGCTCTGGAGAGGTCGTTAGCCGTGAGGTTCACATACACATTCAGTATTGACCAGAAGTAAAGCAGTACTGTAGTTTGCTGATTATTACAATATGCATGAAGATCAAAACACGTTTTTATGAGTAACTTAGAAATCCTGACATTCCAAAGGGTTCATACGATTTTTCTCATCTTATCTATCCATCTATCTTTCTATGCTTCTGTCCCTTTTTATCTTTCTTTCTCTATATATCACTTTATCCCATATGCTGTGTGTAACAAGGCATGTGTGAGGTTCAGCTTCAGTGACTGCAGCAGATTGTTAAATAAAAAACCCTGTGTGTGTGTGTGTGTGTGTGTGTGTGTGTGTGTGTAGTCAGGATTTTTCTGTAAATCTCACAAAACCCAGAATGTCTAGATAAATACACATAAAGATACAGAGAAGGGAAACCTAGAGATTAGATAGAAAGCTAAAAAGGAACTGGAAAATGTTTTTATTGAAATAGAATTAAAGTAAAAATATAAGCCTCATGAATGATGTCCTCTATTATGTTGTAGAGAAAATGCAAAAAAAAAAAAATGCACAAAATAATAATAAAACTGGACAGACTGTAGTATAAAGGACACTGTGATAATGTAAAGGTTTAAAATGACTGGGATCTTCGTTGTACCTCCACGTTCTCTCTCTCTGAAGGATAAAAACTCCACTTCTCCGTTTCAAACAGCATCGTCACGTTTCTGAGGCACGAGGAGCTCATCGTCGTCTTTTCAGCCGGTTTATCAAAAACCTCTTTCAGCTTCTGAGAGAACAAAAATCATATAAAAATTCAGAGGGCTCAACACACAGAAATGAAAGAGGATGAAGCGTGAAGCAACACCGCCCCCTACAGGACACTCTCAGAGGAACAGCGGGGAGAGACGGGCAGGAACCGAGTACTATAGACGTTTAAATGTGAGAAAACGCTGATTTAACGACAGATTTTGCTGATTTTTTCTTTCCTGGATTTTATATCAGTCATCAAAAACATCATGCTACAGGATTTATAATGAATTTTAAAAAATAAAAATAAAAAAAAAATAATAAAAAAAAAATTTAAAAAAAAAACAGATTTTCAGATTATTGCTCTGGAATCAGAGACCAAACCTGCGATCTCGCAAAATTTCTCGTGAAAACTTTTAGATTAAAAAAAAATGGTGGACCACAGTTCAGTTCAGCTCGACTCTCACTGGTATTCGGTCTCTCATGCGAGTTTGTCCCAAAAAAATACAAAAATCATCATAAGATCAATAATTTACTTCCATGATTAGAAAATATCGAGGCACTCGCCACCAGACCTCTGCGCGATGCTAGCTAGCTAACTTAGCTATTGTTAGCCATGATTGGTTGGTGGTTGTCATGGTAACACTGAATTATATTATATATATATATATATATATATATTCTAATTATATATATAGGCTGCTGTTAAGTAAATCAGTGAGGAAACGAGGATGTGAGCGGTAGCTAAGTCGGCCGTATGAGGCTGCTGTAATTTGCAGGAGGTCAAAGGGGCGTTCCCAAATTTGCATATTCATGCATATTCATAGATCCTGTGTAAATGTGCAGCAT
Source organism: Pangasianodon hypophthalmus (assembly GCF_027358585.1). Taxonomy (NCBI): domain Eukaryota; kingdom Metazoa; phylum Chordata; class Actinopteri; order Siluriformes; family Pangasiidae; genus Pangasianodon; species Pangasianodon hypophthalmus. The sequence continues at coordinate 25,237,343 of NC_069724.1, forward strand.
GTAGGCAATGAGCTTTGTTATGCAATCACTTTATCCTCGTAGGTCCATGACGGAGAAACGCTGCTCGGTCTCATCCTCATCACCGGAGCTGCTCCTCTGTACCGTCCAATCAGCTTTAATCAGATATAATCAGACTGAATCACTGCAGTCGCAGCTCTCTCTCCTTTACAAATCTCAGAGACAGACGTCAGACGAGATGACGAGGCGTTGAGCTGATGAGGGGCGTGTTCATGTCACAGTGTGTATAAACACACGTCAGCTCTGTTTCCTAACACACACGACATTAAGGCTGAAACGTTTCGCTGTGCGTTCAGCAGAATCTATAATAAGCGAAGCTGGAGAGAGGCGTAATAAAGGGAGAGGAAAAAAGGGAAAAATGTAGGAGAAGGTAAGAGAAAGGAGAAAGTCAACATCAAATCAGCATCATGTCACGAAGGTGGAACTTTTTCCCTTCTTTATGTAAACTGTACTGATGCACTTCCTGTCATGAACTCTGCACTCGTCTCAGTGTAGCCGCATAAAGCCGAATACACACTGATTTTCCAACACTGTATACAAACAGCTACACTGCTTTGCATTGCACCTCCAGTTCTCTTTGCGGAACAGACAATTCTCGCTTGCCCACATCTCCACAATCAGTCTTTCCATGTTTTTCTCTCGTCTCTGTTCCAAATCACTCCACTGTGTCCACGTAACAAATAACTGTGTAGTGTGAGCAGTAGTCTTGGGGTGATTGACGACAGAATCGGGAATCGCTGATCGATTTCCAACTATCGCGACGTTCATCAAGTCTGCAGCTTTATGATCGACAACAATAAAGTGTGTCGTATTTCGTTATAGGTGTTTTCTCTTCACCTGTTTTTTATCTTATTCGAACCTTAATAACCTGCAGCCAAGTCGATTCAGAGTCTCTCGGACACATGGTAAGAGGAAGAAAAAAAAAAAAACAACATTCTTCTGTTGTAGATGAAACTGGGAACTATTTAAATAAAAACATATTAAAAAAAAACATGAGAAAAATCGTTTTATTCATTTCATAGATCCAAATTGAGGAATAACTCAGACAGAATCTCAGCAGCTCTGTTGTGAAATGTAAACAGTAAACGTACAAGCATTTCTCTCTCACACACACACACACACACACACACACACACACACACACACACACACACACACACACACACACAGCTGATGCTGCAGTTGTTACAGTACAGGACAGTAAACAATCAGTTTAAAAGCCAGACTTGGTTTCTCTTTGAGAAAATATAATACACTAAAAGGATCTTCACTTATAAAATATAATCACTCTGCGTGTATGTGTATGTGTGTGTGTGTGTGTGTGTGTGTGTGTGTGTGTGTGTGCGCGTGCGTGTGTGTGTGTGATTCATATAAAATTAGGACATGATTTACCCACCGTATTATCAGCACATATGGAACAGCAAAAGGAAATGGTCCCTATTTTACAGGCAGCACTGCACGAGTCCTTCGCTGCTGAATGAGACACAGCCGAGGATCCTGTGTGTTTACGGGGAAGGTGTTTCTGTGGTCTATGTAGTAAACGTGGCGTGCGGTTCGGGACACGCCCACAGTGGACGGGATGTACAGGTGTCTGAAGGCGTGTGAGGAAGCAGGTGAGTGTGTCAGGTGGAAAGGCTCTCTGCAGGAACGCTCGCTCTCAGACGGCGGTGATTCCGCGCCTCCTCTGTCAGAGCTCATCGCTCGGCCGCTCCCGCGTCCTCCTGCCACAGTCGCACGCTGCGCTGAGGTCAGACGGCTGTCTCACTCGCTCCATTTCAGGATGAACAGCAGGTTCATCCACCTGTCGATCTGCATACCACTGAAAAACAGAAACAACACGAATAATAAAAGCAGTAACGTACACTCTCGGCTCAAACTCATTAAGAATTAAGAACTAAATTTACAGCATTAGCACCAAACTTTCTCCGAAAACACTGAGCAGCATTTTAATCAACTAAAACTCCGATTTGTTCAGAACTCACAAGAAAGGCTTTGGCTTATTGTGCATCCTGGTCATGGAATAATCTTCAGAACACATTACAGCTTAATCACTTTATTATTATAATCACTCAGAGTTTAAAGCTGTGAGTGTAACTGAAGAGTGTAACTGCTCTTCATAAGCTGCATTCTGTATTACGTGTTTTGGATTATTTTTATGACTGTTTCGTGTGTTTGAATTCTAAGTGTGTTACTCTGTAAAAGCGTGTCTTCTTGACCAGGTCTCCCTCAAAAAACAGATTTAATCTCAAGGGACGTCTTGGCTAAATAAAGGTTAAATAAATAAAAAATAAATAAAAACCTCACACTGGGAGAATAAGAACCACTTTTTATTTACAGGAGAAACTCAAAGTCAAAAGACTTTACTCTATTACACTTTATTAACATGTATTACTGTTTATTACTGTGTAATTATTATAGTTTAGTATTGTTACTGTATCACTGCTCATCGCTGTTTATTACAGTTATATACTGCTATTATTACTGTATTATAGATATTTATCCCTGTTCTTTCCATTTCTTTTTACTCTTTATTACTGTTATATACTGTGCATTATTAGCAGTAGAAGTACTTACACTAATAGTAATATTAGTAAAAGTAGAAGTAATAGTACTCACACTAACCGCAGTAGTAAAAGCAGGAGAAGCAGTACTAGAGGAAATAGTAATATTAGCAGTAATAGCAGGAGTAACAGCAGTCATAGTAGTATTAGAGGACATAGTAACAGGAGTAACAGCAGTAGTAGAAGCAGTATTAGAGGAAACAGTAATAGTAATAACAGCAGTAGTGGTATTAGAAGAAATAGTAATAGTAGTAGTAGTAATATTAGTAGTAATATTAGCAGTAATAGTATTAGAGGAAATAACAGTAATAATAGTAATATTAGCAGTAATAGTAGAAGTAGTATTAGAGGAAACAGTAATAGTAATATTAATAGTAATAGTAGTAGTATTAGAGGAAATAGATACAGTAGTAGTAGTAATAGTAGTAATGACAGTAGTAATAGCAGTAGTTACAGCAGTCTTAGCAGTAGTAGCATTAGCAGAAACAGTAATATTAGTAATAATTATATTAGTAATAATAGTAGTAGTAGTATTAGAGGAAACAGTAATATTAATAATAGTAATATTAGTAGTAATAGCAGTAGTAACAGTAGTAGTATTAGAGGAAATAGTAATAGTAATAATAGTACTAGCAGTAATAGTAATAATAGTAGTAATATTAGTAATAGTAATATTAATAGTAATAACAGTAATAATAGTAATATTAGCAGTAATATTAGCAGTAATAGTAGTATTAGAGGAAATAACAGTAATAATAGTAATATTAATAGTAGTAGTAGTAGTATTAGAGGAAATAGATACAGTAGTAGTAGTAATAGTAGTAATGGCAGTAGTAATAGCAGCAGTTACAGCAGTCTTAGCAGTAGTAGCATTAGCAGAAACAGTAATATTAGTAATAATTATATTAGTAATAATAGTAGTAGTAGTATTAGAGGAAATAGTAATAGTAATATTAGCAGTAATAGTAGTAGTATTAGAGGAAATAACAGTAATAACAGTAATATTAGCAGTAATATAACAGCAGTAGCATTACCTTTAGCACCATGTAGCAATAGCAATAGTAATATTAGTGGAAAAGTAATAGTAATATTAGCAGTAATAGTAATAGTAGAAGTATTAGAGGAAGCAGTAACAGTAATAATATTAATATTAGCAATAATATCAGCAGTAGTAACAGCATTAGCATTACCTTTAGCACCATGTAGTAATAGCAGTAGAGTCGGTGAGGTTGGAGCAGCTCTCTGACCAACGCCTGCCCCGCCCTCGCTATGGCCTCCACTTCACCATCATTCTCCTGTTACACACACACACACACACACACACACACACACACACACACACACACACACAGTATTACATGGCTGCCCCAACAGGGAGGGGCGTGGCCAGGTATTTTTCCCAGACGCAGCTTCATGCACACGAGCGTCGTCAGGAGCGACTCGTCTACGGTTCTGCTTCTGTACTTTCTGCTTTAATGACATAAAGTATCTCACACACACAGTGTATCACACGGTAATTACTCAGTAACTTCTCACCTTCGCCCACTGGATTTTCTCAATCAGATCAGACAGATCTCTCCTGAGCCGTAAGTAATGGCGCCCGGGCCTGAGGTGTGCGTAAAAGTGTTCGTAATACGAAGAGTCCTGCTTCATTACCACACTGTTCCCCAACATCAGGTACGGAAACCTGTACGCAGCTACGGTCCCGTCCACGTTCACCTGGTACTTATACTGAACACACACACGTACGCACACGCACATACACACACGCACATACACACACGCACAGGCACACACGCACAGGCACACACGCACATACACACACGCACATACGCACACGCACATACGCACACGCACATACGCACACGCACACACGCACAGGCACACACGCACAGGCACACACGCACAGGCACACACTGAATAATTCTCTCTGTATTGCTTAACAAGTCTGTTTTATTTTCTCGGAATAATCTGTGGAATACGTGAGCATTTCTTCTGTTTTATTTAATTATTGTTAATAATTTGTCCGTATTTATTATTATTATTATTATTTATTAAATTTTTTTGGTCATGCTCACCTTAAAGAAGTCGAAGAATCCGACCAGCGGCGCTTTCCCGAGATCTTTCTCTCGTTCACGGAAGAAGAAGAAAGCCGTGATTCCGGCGTCCAGCAGCTCGGGATTTTTCTTGGACATGGAGACGAGGTTTAATCGCTCCTCACGACTGTCTCTGCCTCGGAAAAACGCTCGCTCCGTTTTATTCGCCCACACAGGACCTGCACAACAACAAGAGCTTAACGACCTCCGATAAACAAGCAGATGCTAATGCGCTAAACATTAAATCAACAGCTAACACACACACACACACACACACACACACACACACACTCTAAAGTATTTTTTTATTTAACACACATTAAGACCTTACTGGAAACAGAAGCTGCTACTGATATAAATAAATGTTAAATAGATAGATAGATAGATAGATAGATAGATAGATAGATAGATAGATAGATAAAACAATAAATAAACAATTATTGTCAAAATAAAAAATACTGAAATGTTCCACAAAAAATTAATAAACAAATGTGAAATAAAGAAATAAATGTTATCAAAATAAATGAATGAATGTGAAAACAGAAACTGATGAATCCATTAAGAAATGTAGTTAATTAAATTAATGATATCTAAATAAATAAATAAATAAATAAATTTAAATAAATGCCAAAAAATATTACATAAAAATGTAATTAATATAAAAATAATATTAAATAAAAGATAGATAAATAAATGCCAAAAAATAAAATAAATAAAACGTAATAAAAATAAATTAAATGAATAATTAATGAATAAGTATTAAATAAATAAATAAATTTTAAAAAATACATAAATGAATGACTGACACACACACACGCACACACACACCTGTATTTCCCTGTACAGATAGCAGGTCGTTGGACACGCCCCTCATGGTCTCTAAGGTGGAGTGTGTGATGTCATAGGTGGGCAGGATGATGTCACGGGCGTCCTTCGAGCCGCACCAGGAGATAATGGGAACTGGTCCGGGAACGTCGGAAACTCTGCGCGTCTCTAGCGGCCAGTCTCCGACGTTAATGAAGAACTCGACGTCGGGCACACGGACCTGTAAGCAGATTTACAGCTGACCAATCAGAAGAGCCGCAGGACAGAAGTGCGTTTGTGATGGTGTGACGTGAAACGTGTAGAAACCTCTCACTTTGCGCGTGAGTGAAAGCAGCATCTCGTCGGAGAACATCTTGAAGTCGGTGTATTTCCCGAGCGAGCGGCGGTGCAGCTGGTTGTTGATGATGGCGTAGTGAATGACGCCTCTGTTAGAGAAGCGCGAGGGAACTTCCTGTCTCACTCGCCGCAGCTCGATGGAGGGAAACGCGCTGAAATCCTGCTCGATCTGAGGATCTGCGCTCGGACACTTCATCACACTCTGCCACGCCTCCGCGTCCTCATCGGGACAATCGCAGTCCTCATGATACACCGCTCCTGCAGCAGGGGGCGGGGCCAGAGGGTTTTATAACAACAACAACAACAACAACAACAATAATACACCGCTCCTGCAGCAGGAGGGCGGGGCCAGAGGGTTTTATAACAACAACAACAACAACAACAACAATAATACACCGCTCCTGCAGCAGGGGGCGGGGCCAGAGGGTTTTATAACAACAACAACAACAACAACAACAATAATACACCGCTCCTGCAGCAGGAGGGCGGGGCCAGAGGGTTTTATAACAACAACAACAACAACAATACACCGCTCCTGCAGCAGGAGGGCGGGGCCAGAGGGTTTTATAACAACAACAACAACAACAACAATAATACACCGCTCCTGCAGCAGGGGGCGGGGCCAGAGGGTTTTATAATAACAATAATAATAATAATAATAATAATAATAAAACAATAATAACAATAATAATAATAATTTTTAAAAAACGCTCTTGAACATCTACATGAACATCACCATAATTTCTTCCCTTTTTAACATAAAGTGGGCGTGGCTTATCTTGGGTTAAGCTTCTGTAAGCTCCACCCACATCAGTGACACAGCTGATTTCATTCCTCCCACACAGATTTTATTTACAAATAAATAAACTAATAAAGTGAAATAAATGAATATGAAATAAGCAAATGAATATGCAAACATGCAAAATAAATGAATGTAAAACAAACAAATAAATGTTAAACAAAAAATAAATAGATAAAGTCTCAGAGAGTCTCAGAGAGCAGAGTCTGTCAATCAAACTGCTCATTAGAATATTAGGCCACACCCACCAGGCCAGTCTCAGATCAGCTGAGAGTTGTACGAGTCTTAGACACTCAGGATCGGGATCAAACACACGTGTGTGATATTTTACACCATGTTCTAGTGCGGAGTGTTACAGTGTCTCTCTCTCTCTCACACACACACACACACACACACACACACACACACACCTGTCAGTGTGTACGGAGACTGAGCCACAGGTGTGTGTTTGTGAAACACCTCCACCTTCAGACCGTTGACCACGCTCGAGTAAAGCCGGAATCTCACGAGGAAGGAGCCGTCGCTCCGGTCCAGAGGCGCAGGAACATGAACACGGACTCGCTCCTGTGCAGAGACAGCGCTCACACTCACCTGGAACGAGTCTGAACCTGATACACACGCAGACGCACACGCAGACGCACACGCAGACGCACACGCAGACGCACACGCAGACGCACACGCAGACGCACACGCAGACGCACACGCAGACGCAGACGCACACGCACACGCACACGCAGACGCACACGCAGACGCACACGCAGACACTAAAGTCAACTGCCTACTCTGAAGGAATAAATAATTAAAATATATAAATATGTGTAAAATAAAAATGTCACCTTTCATTTGTCCCTGAAATTGACACAATAAATAAATGAATATATGAATATAAATAAATAGAATTTATTACAAACCACAGAGAGCAATAACCACTGGGTAGTTTTTTTTTATTTTTTTTTAACAATAAATTATTTAATAAAAATATTTTAATTACACATTTAATCAAATTATTCAAATTCAATATTTATTAAAAAAAATAGTAAATACAAAATGAACTGTGTGGAAAAAAATTAAGAGTAGAGTTTTTTTAAAATGATAAATAAATTAATAAATTTTATATTTATTCTAAAATATTTTTATTTTAATAATAAATTATATTTACACACTTTGCGTGACTTGATTCTGTTTATGAACTAAGTGGAAAACCATAAAGAATAGAGGTGTTTAAAACGTGTTTAGAGGTGTTTAAATCGTGCTTAGAGGTGTTTAAATCGTGCTTAGAGGTGTTTAGAGGTGCTTAGAGGTGTTTAAAATGTGTTTAGAGGTGTTTAAATTGTGCTTAGAGGTGTTTAGAGGTGCTTAGAGGTGTTTAAATCGTGCTTAGAGGTGTTTAAATCGTGCTTAGAGGTGTTTAAATCGTGCTTAGAGGTGTTTAAAACGTGCTTAGAGGTGTTTAGAGGTGCTTAGAGGTGTTTAAAACGTGCTTAGAGGTGTTTAAATCGTGCTTAGAGGTGTTTAGAGGTGCTTAGAGGTGTTTAAATCGTGCTTAGAGGTGTTTAAATCGTGCTTAGAGGTGTTTAGAGGTGCTTAGAGGTGTTTAAATCGTGCTTAGAGGTGTTTAAAACGTGCTTAGAGGTGCTCAGAGGTGTTTGTTGCTCTCACCCGGGGACACGGTGATGTTTTCTCCGGCTTTATTCACCGCCTGAATGTAGAAATAGCGGACCGGAACCACCACCCGCGGATCCAGCCCCGGACCCCAAATTATACATCTTTCTGGACTTATTTTAACTTTATCCTCCTGACAGAGTCCCGGTTTTCCATGACCGATCAGAAATGTAGCGATATAAACTGTTAATAACACATTTCGCGCAGTGTATAAAGTTTTTAAACAGTTTCTCTGCAGCATCGTTGCTGCTGTGATGCGCTTCCGCGTTTTCATACGGGAACTTTCTTCTTCTTTGACTTGACAAGCAACAGCAAGGCGTTTTACCGCCACCTACAGGCCTGGAGGTGTGGCTAACTCTCACAGAGCTGCACTGCTCGCAGTAAAATAAATAGAAATGCAGTAGTATTTTCATTTCGGTTTTTTACAAAAGGTTTTCATTGAATATTGCATTGTAGTAATACATGTTTCACCATTTTTCCTTCATGTGTAGTGAGTTTAATTTCAGCACTCAGTGTGCTACTGCGTGGTAAAGACCGCCATCTTACTTTACCTGTCCTAACAGGTATCTGTTCTAGATGTGAACCAGGTGTCTCACTTTCTCTCACTTCTGTATCCAAGAAATCCAACTTTGTTAACGAGAGTTCTTTAGAAACTTTGTAAGCAGAATAATTCCGAAGTGGAAGAATTTATTTTGTATGATTATTATTATTATTATTATTATTAGTTATAAGTCAGCACTGCAGTGCATTGTGGGATATTGGGAATGTGCTGGATATTCGATCTATCCATCATTTTCCGTACCGCTTTTCCTACATGGGGTTGCGGGGAGCCTGGAGACTTTCACAGGGAACTCCAGGCACAAGGCGGGGACACCCTGGACGGGGTACCAACCCATCGCAGGGCACAATTACACACACATTCACACACTACGGACAATTTAGAGATGCCAATGAGCCTACAACGCATGTCTTTGGACTGGGGGAGGAAACTGGAGTACCCAGAGGAAACCCCCGAAGCACGGGGAGAACATGCGAGGCAAACGCGCTAACCACTAAACCACCGTGCTCCCTGTGCTGCTCCCTAAGTAGTGCACTTTACAGTGGACAGGCTGTGGATTTGGACAGCAGGTATAAGGGCCTTTCGCACCGCGGGAACCTTTTCATAGTACCTGAACTAATTGTGGAACTACCCACTTTTTGGCGTTTTCGCACCTCCGGAACTGGGTGCGATTTTAGTACCAACTGCCTTTTTCGAGAACCAAATGAGCTCCTACTCCGGCGCAGGGTCTAACCTCTAACAACTGGTTCTATCCGTGACGTAAGTAGACGCTGATTGGCCAAACGCGTATGAAAACGCCGTCACCCACCATGATTTAAAACACCGTGTAAACATACCGTAGTGTCGACTTATTCCGCAAGTATGGAGAACAGCGATAGATGGACGCGAGACAAAACACAGCTCCGATCACAGCGTCCTCCATCCTCCGGTTGTTTACGTTGTTCTTCTTTGTTTCCGTTGTTGAACGCCGCGCACAAATGACGTCGCTGAGGACTGGCTTACGTCACTTCCTAGTGCTCACTGTCGGTGCGAATGCAGCCCTTTAAACGGTACTGGGAAATAGTTCACGCAAAATCGCCCTGTACTTTAGTACCGTAAATTTAGTTCTGGAGCTAAAGCGGTCGGAAAAGGCCCTATAGTGCTGCAGGTCCTCACTTTGTCTCTGGTAAAACCTGCAGCAGGTAAACTTTGAGCTCTTGTGTGTGCTTTACAGACTGAGGTACTGTAATCAGTTCCACGTCTCGCTTCAATACGAAAGCACTACGACACAACATGAGACTTTACAAGAGACATCAATCACAGGTGTAGTAGTTTTTATCTCATTTTATTTAGATCCACTTGATTACAAGCGTAAATAATAAAACAGTCATCACCTGATCAGAGTAGCTTTGGGTTCTATTATTTGCTGTTCTTTAATGAACTGAGAACTTAATGAACACAAGTGAGATTTGAACATTAGCGTGAATGTCAAGATTACATCTGAAAAATAACAATATACTATTTAGAAATTAACAATATTTTCAACGTCCCTGCCACTATGTCCTCATCTCGCTCCGTCCCAGTGTGCGTACAGACGTCGAGTTTCCAGTATCCAGTCTGTGAACTGTGAGAGCAGTGCGTAAACTCCGGGACGTCCAGGTCGAGCGCAGCCCACGCCGAACGACGTCACACCCACCAAAACCCAGAATCCATCCTCCTCGCACATCAACGGCCCTCCAGAGTCACCCTGATACACAGACAAATTCATTTCCCCTTCGATCTCCACAATGTCTTACAGTCAACACTTTGTCTCTGGTCAACACTTTGCTTCAGCCATAAAATGTGGTAAAACACACACACACACACACACACACACACACACACCTGACAGGTGTCGATTCCGCCCTCAGGGTATCCCGCACACACCATCCGTTCAGTGATGTTATATTCAGGAAGTCTCGCCTGACACTCGCTGTTATTAATGAGGGGCAACACGGCCTGCTGTAATACATCAGCTACAACACCTACAACACACACACACACACACACACACACACACACACACACACACACAGAGAGAGTAATGCATTACCTTATTACCTGCATATATTTACATATATTTACACAAAGTTCAATCCCTGAAAACAGTTTAAAACATGAGTTTTGGTTTGTGAATTAACAGGAATAAAAACAGATTAGATATAATTAAATAAATAATAAATTTCTGCTCTAATTGGTTGATCGTTAGCTCTGTTGCTGTTTGTTGACCAAGAAGTGTATTTTTAATCCCGAGTGACGGACCTCCTTCAGTTAATGTGCCCCAGCCTGCGATCACACACTTTCTTCCTGCTGCAAACTGCTGATCGGACTCCGGCAGGCAGATCGGCTGGATGTAATCTGACAAAAATAACATTTATATGATGATTGTTTAAAAAAAAACAGGTTTTAAAATGTTTATCAGTTCATCAGATATACAGCTTTTGGTCTGTGTGCAGTCTGTTCAGGAGTCTGAGTCTGATAAAAAGAGCTGCTGCTATTGTATTCTTTTATTATTTAATAACCACAGACCAAAACAAGAGACTTCGAATTCAGGTCTCGTCGGTGTTCTTACGTAAACTTCAGCCATTTTGTTTCACAAGTTGCGAGTTTGTTTAGTGAAAAGTGTCTCTGGCTTAAACAGGGATGAAGATTCATTTACATTTGATCATCAAATCACGAACCTGATCATATGACATCACTACATTCAGGCTAGTAAACGTGCCTTGTGCTTTTTATTGCTAATTTTAGCGAGCTTGCTGATGAAACTGGCTAGCTAATTACCGAAAGCTAAGGCTATCTGCCCAATGCTAGCACAGTCCTACTTTAGGTAGCCGCCTAGCCTAGCAAATCTTAGCTTAGCGAGTCATTTATGCTAAAGAAAGGCAGATGGTGATGTCATATGATCAAGTTTTAATTGGTTGATTGAATTGAATTTAAGCTCCGCCCTTGTTGACCCAGGAACCGAGCGTCTCAAACGCTAGAACGTCAGCCATGACAGTGCTTTGAGGAGGTTTTTTTTTTTCTTTTTTGCATTATTGCATTATTGTTTCTGCTACTTTTATCCAATAAGAATGCAGTTTTTGGACTGATGATAATGAAGGAGTGAAACCTGTTGGAGAAACAAAGCCAGGATGTTCTAACATTTGCAAACCGTGAAGTGTAGGATCTGAACTCGCTGATCTCCAATAAACATTGTCGTGTTTCACTAATATGACCCTGAGAGGAAGTATACCGCACTGAGCAGCGTAATGATGGAGCGTATAAAGGTGTGATGAAACAGTTACCTGTGAAGTTGACTTTGTTCTGTAAGTGTATGAGTGCGATATCTGAGTCTTTCGTTCTTTTGTTGTAGTTCTGGTTCATGATAATCTGGTCGATTTTATGATTTTGTCTGTCTGAAGTGTCGGACTCGTACTGAGCATGAAGACCCAAAATCACGTTCCAGTTGGACAGGTGAATGTTCTTCCTGCAGGAGTTAATGATCGAAAACGATTAGCTAGGAAACAGAAAGTACTAATGCTACCATTGTTATCCTCAGGGCTTCATGATGAGCTTGGCTGAATGACAAAAAAGAATTATTTATATATAGAATGTAATTGTTTATTTAAGTTGCTGTAAAAGTGAAATAAGCTTTGGTCTGACCCGTAAACGCAGTGCGCGGCCGTAACGAGCCACTGCGAGTCGATTAACGTGGCTCCACAGACGCTTCGTCCTGTCCAGCGTAACGAGGCGATCCACGGCCACGCCCCCTTCACCGCGTCCTCTCCTCCCACAATCCTCCCTTCCACACCTTCACTCGTTTCTCTCCCGGACGAGCCCGACTCTGTGTTTATTACCACCTTCCGCTTTCCACACGCTGCAACGTTATATTATTAAGTTCCATTTTCATCTGGCTTTCAAAATTACACATTTAATTTTAATAATAATAATTAACTTTAATTAAAGGTAGCTGATTGGCTGAAAGTTACTCACGTTGGTTATCGCAGTGGAGCGATACGACCTTCTCACTGGGACATTTTTCACTTAAAATAAAACATAAAATAAGTAAAAGAATTTCAGAATGAAATAAACCTACAGTGAAGCTATTAATAAAAACAGAAGAAGGACTTTCAATTAAATGCCAAATTAAAAAGAAAATAAAAGTCCTGGTAAGCTGCTGTAGCCCCTTTACACCAACCCCAATACAAATACTGCACCTTTATTTTATTGTTAATTTATCATAAATTAAAAGTTTTTATTCCACACAGGGTTTTTTTACCTGGGTTTCACATCCACTGAGCCGTCAGCAGCCTGAGACACAATGACGAACGGAGCTTCTTCCCCCAGAGCAGACACGAACGACGCGTTTCCTGATCTACAGGAAAAAATAAACATTAACCAGCAGCACAAAGTCTGTTTATTAAAGTTTTCCCTAAAGACAGATCTAATAATAATAATAATAATAATAATATTATTATATTAGATCTGACATTCATTAGGAAGGAGAGCAAGCACATCTGAAAAGAAATTTAATAAATAAATTGTGACTGATTTTTTTTATTTAAAAAATTAAATAATTAAAGCAATTAAATATGTACAAGAACATCAATATAAATATAAATATAATTTCATTATATTATAATTTCAATATAAATATAAATTCAGGAATAAAGGAAAAATATAAGTGTGGCAGATCAGCAGATCTCCAACAGCAGCACTGCTCACTAATCATGCTTCATATTTATATTTATATTTATATTTATATTTATATTTATATTTATATTTATATTTATATTTATATTTATATTTATATTTCTGATGCTTTATATGAGGTGCACATCTGGACCTGACTCCTCACCTGTAGCCTAAGTATCTGCAGAAGTATCCGGAGGCGTGAGAGCTCCAGTCGGAGGAACACGCCGTGTAGAGACGCCTCTGAATCTCAATCTTCAAACGAGGAGCTCCGGGAAAATCTGCTCCTGTTAAATGCACTGAAGTACAAATACAATAAATATGTAAATAATAATTATAATTAAATAATAATAATAATAATTTATAATAGAAATATAAATACAAATATAATATAATATAATATGTAAACTCACCACAGTGCATTATGGGTAATGTAATCTCACCACAGTGCATTATGGGTAATGTAAACTCACCACAGTGCATTATGGGTAATGTAAACTCACCACAGTGCATTATGGGTAGTGTAAACTCACCACAGTGCATTATGGGTAATGTAAACTCACCACAGTGCATTATGGGTAATGTAATCTCACCACAGTGCATTATGGGTAATGTAAACTCACCACAGTGCATTATGGGTAATGTAAACTCACCACAGTGCATTATGGGTAGTGTAAACTCACCACAGTGCATTATGGGTAATGTAAACTCACCACAGTGCATTATGGGTAATGTAAACTCACCACAGTTTGCCTCGTCTGAAGCGTCGGGGCAGTTACTGACGCCGTCACACACACTGGCAGCGGCGACACACACTCCGGATCTGCACTGATACTCATCAGCCTGACACGCCTCTGCAGGAAACGTTAAAGAGTTTACTTTTATTTTACCTCCTTCAAGTAAAATAAGACTTAATTTATTTATGAATGAATTTGAATAAAAAATTCTAATTAAATTCTAAACTGTATGTTATTCAGAAACACCTCGATCTGATCGTAGAATTAAACACTTACTGACTCAATTCATTAATTAAACTAACGAGTTAAAGTCTTGCTCCCACTTCACATTTACATTTCACTGAAAACTTTAGAATTAAATTTTTAATTTTAATTAATTTTAATTTTAATTTAGACTTGAACATTGCGACTTAAAAAGATATTGGATTTAAAATAAATAAAATGGATTGACTGACCGGAATATTCATACTGTGTTAATAAAAATAATTAAATTTCATCATTTTTTCATTAATTCATTATTTATATATCATTTATTTATTTATTATGATGTTTATTTTCTTACCTGGCTGGCCGAGGTTGAAGCCTGTGCTGAAATTAGCGAGAAATCCACGATCACTTCCGGAAGAATCGGAGAAAAACATCACCGTCATCTCAGAGGTCGTGGAGAAAAGGTCAGGAAAATGCCGTTCGCCCGTTAACACACCTGTAAGACCAGGTAACAAAGCAACACAACACTGTATTACTAACGGGATTATTCTTATAAGTGGGTTATTAACATGTAATAATAATAATAATAATAATAATAATAATAATAATAACTATGCGAAAAAGTCTAGAAAAAGAAAACAATATAAAAACAACAGACATAAACATGTCAAAAGGACCACCAGCAAAATATTATAATAAACAATATAATAATAAAATAATATTAAATAATATAATAATTTTTCTTAAGTGTATATATGTATAATTTTTGTATAATTAGGAAATATTATAACATACTCGGAAGTTTAGGAGACTGAAAATGAGACATTAAGAAGCGATGACGTCATTAAATGTACAGCATACATACGAATAATCAATATCACAATAAACCACAGTATTTATCCTGTTTAATTACTGTAAAAAAAGAGAGTAAACATATACAAATATAAATTACATAAATCATAAACCACAGCAAACAGTAAAGAAATTATCATCATATGAAATGAGGACAGTCTAAACGGCAGAAAAATAAAATTGGGACGATATTTTTATTTTTATTATTATTATTATTATTATTATCATGATTATTGTTTTTATTATTATTATTATTATTATTATTATCATGATTATTGTTTTTATTATTATTATTATTATTATTATTATTATTATCATGATTATTGTTTTTATTATTATTATTATTATTATTATTATTATTATTATAAAATATGACTTCCCATGATCTGTATCCTACGTAGCAGCAGTTTAATTAACATTAAATTAATACAGATTGTAATTAAAATGCTGAAAGGACAGCGGAGTGATTGTGGGAGATCTGAAACGTTTTCTCACTCAGTAAAGTCGAATGCGGCTCGACTCCGTTGCGAACCTCCACCACGTCGTACCCTACCTCTAGAGAGAAATCCTGGAAATGCAGTTGGATATTTTGTCCTGGTTTAGCGTGTAAAATCCACAAACCTGAGCAAACACACACACACACACACACACACATTCGGTCTAAAATTCCAACACCTGCTCCTTTTATTCCATCAGTGAGAAAATTTTTTTTTTCCAGTAACAACAAGTGTTTTATTCCTTTTATATCACAACAATTTGCTCGATACAATTTGTTTTACTTTTTATCCAATAATAGTTACATTTAATGTCCATGAAACAAGTTAGTTCCTGTTGTCGCTTACGTTATAGCAGCTATAAACACTCGTTCCCTCACCAGCCTCTTTATTCTCTCTCTTCAAGTTAATAAGAAAAAAATCGCAGCTTGTTCCGCATGTTACTGAGAAACCGCAAAGAAGCGTAAACTCCTCTGTCCTGAAGACGTCGCAAAACTTACAGTTCCAGCTTCACCTCTGACTGTTACAAAGCGCTGACACTGGAGACTCCTTCCATACATGTTACATAAACATCTCCTTACTTTGAGGAAACTTCACCACATCTACTAATGTTTTTATTCTGTTTATTATCAGTGGAGCGTCGCTGTACACGTCCCTGTGAATGAGCTGTTGCTATAGAAACGATAACGTATTAGAACGAGCGCATTAATATAAACCTGCGCTACTGTCAGAGCTGCTGTTATAGAAAACTAATCAACACCTGACGACCAATCACAATCCAGAGTTCAGCAGCAGTGTGGTGTAAAATTCAGTATGTAGAATAAGGATTTTTTTGACATCGTATCGTGGTTTGCTGTTTATTAGTTTTACAGAATTACTCACATGATGCACCAGGTCTGTAGCCGTGAGGATAATTTGGTGAGCTGAAGGTCGTGTTTGGTTCGTAAAGGTCAAACGGACCTCCACAATCAGCTGTAGTGGAGAAATATAACCGTTAATCAAGCAGAGCGATATAAATGGAATATATGGAATATAAATGAGCGCAGAGTGCGGTACCCGGGCCTGGAGGAGGCGTGGTCAGGACCGGGACGGTGGTCGGGTCCGGTGGTGCTGGTCCACACGGCCCAGAGGTCATGCTGAGGTCATCCAGTGCAATATTGTTCCTCGTGCCTCCAGTCTTTCGCGCTTCAAATACGATCTGAAACGAGACGATCGATGACGGATGGAACATTTTCCTGCTTTAAGCTTATTTCATGAAAATGAAGTGAATTTTATAAAGTTTATATAAAGTCTTTATGAAGAATATTATAATGTTTAGCTACATTTCTCTGAAGGCAGCGGATGAGAAACTTCACTATTTTATTTCAATCTAATTTCTCTGAGAATGAGCACCAAACAGAAATAAATAAATAAATAAATAAATAAATAAACCCCTCATCCCTTCCCACAAAAGCACTGGATTTTTGTTTTGTAAAATAATAAACAAAACAACAATGATATAATGTCAAATTTAAATATGATCATTTAAATTGATAAGTAAAAAAAATTATAAAATGATTGAATTATTAAAATGATTAAATTGATTTTAAATCAATATAGATTTATTTTACAAACAAACAAAAAACTGTAGGAACATTATTAAAATGTGTACAGTAATATTTATGCAACTTTTAATTCTTTTCATTTCTGAATTTCTTTCCACCTGCAGATTCCAGCTGCCTTTATTTATAGATGTAAAAACTTTTATATCAAACTTAAACTTTAGCAGTGAATCAAATCAAAGCACAAAAATCAGTTTGTTCAGTTTTACACTTTTTTAAAAAATGTTTAAAAATCATGGAGCAGAAAATGTTGCTGCAGCTGGAAATAAAGCTTCTTGTGACATCACTATAAATTATATCCAAAACTATTTATTTTAAATTTTCCGGATGTTATACTGACTGTTTGATTTGTCGTGTCGTTTATGGTTATTTGTCCGTAGTTCCAGTTGTTTCCGTAGTTTCCCTCTTTCTGGA
The DNA here is from genome assembly GCF_027358585.1 of Pangasianodon hypophthalmus. Taxonomy (NCBI): domain Eukaryota; kingdom Metazoa; phylum Chordata; class Actinopteri; order Siluriformes; family Pangasiidae; genus Pangasianodon; species Pangasianodon hypophthalmus. The sequence continues at coordinate 25,255,193 of NC_069724.1, forward strand.
AGAGGAGTGTGACGTTCGAGTCTCTCTCTGCGCTTACCCTCAGACTCCGGGCCTCCTCGCCGTACATGTGATACCTCAAAGAGCAAAACACGATGCCACTGGTTCATATTTTAACATATTTAACATTATATTTAATATTTAGCCCATGAGCTCAGTGCTTGTGTTCTTTAGAGAAAAACAGACAGGAAAAGGAACGGCACTAACCAGAATCTCAAACACATCGCTTCTGCTGCGGGATCCAACGGGAGGCTGCGGAGACGGAAAATCTTCTCCCAGCTCCCGGGACTCACCGGCGTTATGATGTAGTACCCTAGAAAACGTGTGTGGTTTGGGACACGCCCAATGTGGAGTCATGATGGACAGAATTCACATGACGGAAAGCTGAAATAAATCGTTTTGGATGGAGTACAGATGTGGAAGTTTACCGGACTCGTTAGCGAACGTGTGGTCGAAGCTCGGCCCGTTCAGAAAAGGAAAAGAAGTTCCGTTCTTCCTCATCCACTCTCCATCACCATCGAGGTCGTGTCTCCAGAAACAGAACCCCTCCTCAAACGAGCAGTTTATCTTCACCTCATCTGAACACAGAAACGCAATGTTTATTCACTTAGTTCATTTATTCATCTCAGCATCAGGTCCAAATGTTACAGACAAAATAACAATAGCAGAATTACTGTATTTTATTCCACACCTACAGAAAAACCTCTCCTTTGGCTGGAGGTTTAAACTGAGATGCCATGTAACCATGACAACGAGCATGACTTGTGGTTTGTGCTAGGCCTGTGCTTTCACTTCATTAGCACAATGCATTAGGACAAGAAAAATAAATTCACACCTGCCCCGGTGTGGAAATGTTTTAATGAAAAGAGCATGAAATGGCTAAGACGTAACCATAGCAACAAGCGAATAAGCCTGTTGATAAATAAAGGACTTGAAGATTAGCTAAGTGAAATATTATTCAAAGAAGAGAGAATAATGTGTAAAAATCATTTTCCTTCACACTCTGCACGCTCATATCGACTCACT